>NC_090033.1:10246579-10474294 GCF_037176765.1 Anolis sagrei
TCTCCATTTCTAAGCCGAAGAGCCAGCGTTGTCCGTAGACACCTCCAAGGTCATGTGGCCAGCATGACAGCATGGAGCGCCGTTACCTTCCCGCCGGAGCGGTACCTATTGATCTACTCACATATAACAGTGCTAATAATAGAAGTAGTAGTAGTAGTAGTAGTAGTAATAATAATAATAATAATGTAATAATAGTTCTAATAGTAGTAGTAGTAGTAATAATAATAAATATAATGTGTTATTGACCAGATCTGTAATAATAATAATAATAATAATAATATTGTAATAATAATAATATTGTAATAATAGTACTAATAGTAGTATAATAATAAATAAAATGTGTTTTTGACCAGACCTGTAATAATAATTATAGGTCTGGTCAATAATAATATTATTAATAATAATATTGTAATAACAGTTCTAATAATAGTAGTAGTAGTAGTAGTAGTAGTAATAAAAATGCTTTAATAAATGCAATAATAATTATTGACCAGGTCTGTAATAATAATAATAATAATAATAATGTAATAATAGTACTAATAATAGTAGTAGTAGTAGTAATAATAAATACAATGTGTTATTGAGCAGATCTGTAATAATAATAATAATAATAATAATGTAATAATAATATTGTAGTAATAGTACTAATAATAGTACTACTACTACTACTAATAAATTACATGTATTACTGACCAGGTTTGTAATAATAATAATAATAATAATAATAATAATATGATATGATAGCCATGTATAAATATGTGAGAGGAAGCCACAGGGAGGAGGGAGCAAGCTTGTTTTCTGCTTCCTTGGACACAATGGAACAATGGCTTCAAACTACAAGAGAGGAGATCCCATCTGAACATGAGGAAGAACTTCCTGACTGTGAGAGCCGTTCAGCAGTGGAACTCTCTGCCCCGGAGTGTGGTGGATGCTCCTTCTTTGGAAGCTTTTAAACAGAGGCTGGATGGCCATCTGTCAGGGGTGCTTTGAATGCAATATTCCTGCTTCTTGGCAGAATGGGGTTGGACTAGATGGCCCATGAGGTCTCTTCCAAATCTATGATTCTATGGGCGAAACGTCAGGAGAGAATGCTTCTGGGACAGGGCCAGGTAGGGCGGAACCAAGAACAATAACAATGAAGGGAGGGCGCTAGGACCCAGCGGAAGCCCAGGGCGGCGCCTGGAGTGGGAGGCTCCGGAGAGGCGGAAGGGGGTGGATCTGCTCCTCCTCTGCCGCTTTGGGTGCTTCCTCCTCGGCTGCCTTTGGTGCTGCGTCCCGCTGAGCGGGCAGTCGTGCAAGGAGGACCCAAGAAAGAGGTACCGGGGGAGGGGGAAATGGGGGTCCATCCTCGAAGGGGAGGGGATCCCTTCCTTGATCCTTGGTGGGTTTCCCCTGCAAAGCCTCCCAGCAGAGGAAGAGCCTTGGGGCTTTTGAACAATGGCATTCAACCCATTGGGGAATGCATCTGCACTGCAGAATTAACACAGTTTGGCACTGCTTTAACTGCCAAAGGGGATCCTGGGAGGTTTGCTTTGGATCTATTCTTTATCTTAGGGTAACAAAAATTTTGGTCCGCGGATACGGAAACCGCGGATACGGAAAACACGATACTGAAATGGCAGATACGGAAACCGCGGATATTGAAACTGCGGATACAGAAAACATGATACTGAAACTGCAGATACGGAAACCGCGGATATTGAAACTGCGGATACGGAAAACATGATACTGAAACTGCAGATACGGAAACCGCGGATATTGAAACTGCGGATACGGAAAACATGATACTGAAACTGCAGATACGGAAACCGCGGATATTGAAACTGCGGATACGGAAAACATGATACTGAAACTGCAGATACGGAAACCGCGGATATTGAAACTGCGGATACAGAAAACATGATACTGAAACCTTGGATAGAGAAACCGCAGATACGAAACAGCGGATACGAAAACAACGGATACTGAAACCACGGATACGGAATGCCAACTGCAATAATAATAATAATAATAATAATAAAAACATGGTACTGAAACCATGGATAGAGAAGCTGCGGATACGGAAAACATGGATACTGAACCCGCGGATACGGAAACTGCGGATATGGAAGGCCAACTGCAATAATAATAATAATGATAATAGTAATAATTTAATTTTTCTGCCTTTTTCTCCTTAAGTTGCTGCCAAGATGACTACGTTGACCCGGCAAGACCTCAACTTTGGCCAAGGTACCCAACTGATCCCATTATAATATAGAATAATATTATTATTATTATTATTATTATTATTAATATTTATTATTATTATTTATTTTATTTTATATGTTTTGTATTATCTTTATAATTATTAATATTATTATGATCCCATTGTAATATAGAATAATATTATTATTATTATTATTAATATTATTATTAATAATATTTATTATTATTATTTATTTTATTTTATATGTTTTATATTATCTTTATAATTATTATTAATATTATTATTATGATCCAATTATAATATAGAATAATAATAATAATTGTTATTAATATTATTAATAATATTTATTATTATTTTATATTTTATTTTAAATAATATTTATTATTATTATTTATTTTATTTTATATATTTTATATTATCTTATCTTTTATAATAATTATTAATATTATTAATAATATTATTATTATGATCCCATTATAATATAGAATAATAATAATAGTTATTAATAATATTATTAATAATATTTATTATTGTTTATTTTATTTTATATTTTTATATATTATTATTATTAATAACATTTATTATTATTTATTTTATTTTATATGTTTTATATTATCTTATATTTTATAATTATTATTAATATTATTAATATTATTATTATGATCCCATTATAATATAGAATAATAATAATAATAATTGCTATTATTATTATCATTAATAATAATAATATTTATTATTTTATATTTTATTTTATATTTTATATTATTATTATTATTATTATTATTATTAATAATAATAATAATAAATCATATAATCCTAGGTGCTTGGGAAGTGTTCGACTTGTGATTTTGTGATATGAAATCCAGCATATAGATCTCGTTTGCTGTGACATACTGTGTTTTTGTGTCAGAATAATAATAATATTTGTATTTATTATCATTTGCTACATTTTAATATGCTATCTTTTAATATAGTGGAATAGAGGAATATGCCATATTTTAAAATATTTATAATAATAATAAACCTATAATAATAAATATAATAACAAAAATACACTAATAATAAATATGATAAATGTAATAAACATAATAATAATTTTATTATTATCATTCAATATAATATATCATAAATAATATATTCATAAGTATAATAAAAGGGACAATGATACAACAAAATTAATAAAATAATAATTATAAGAATAAATATAAAATATTATAAACATAATTAATGTAATAAACATAATAAAATTATTTTATTAAATATAATAATACAATTCAAATATTGTACAATAAATAACAATAAACACAATAAAATAGTGATACAATAAAAATAATAAAATGATTTTAATAATAAACAATAATAATAATAATTTCAGTAATAACATAATAGTAATAATACTTTTCTTTTCCAGTCGTGGCCGATGTCCTTTCGGAGTTCCTGGAAGTCGCCATCCACCTCATCCTTTATGTCCGGGAGGTTTATCCAACAGGAATCTTCCAGAAAAGGAAGAAATATAACGTACCTGTGCAGGTGAGGGCTTCCGCACTGCCGAATTAACCCAGCTTGACAACGCGTTCAAGGGCAGCCCCGTGGAGAGAGCGTTGCGGTAGTCTATCCAGTCTCCCTAAAATGAGATTGTTTCCCCTTTTTGGACAGATGTCTTGCCATCCCGAACTGAACCAGTACATTCAAGACACGCTCCATTGCGTCAAGCCCTTGCTAGAAAAGGTGAGACCCGTGTCATTTGTAATTGTTGTGCTGTTGTATCGCACTATTTGTTGTTGTTGTTGTGCTAGTATATTAGTATTGTTTTGGATTTGAGAACGACGTGGCAAAAGTGGTCCCTACTTATCGATAATCTCTATCAAATCAAGTCTAAACAATCAATTCAAGCAATCATCTATCCATTATCTATCTACCCTCCTAAACCATTCATCCATCTGTATCTGTCTGTCTGTCTGTCTATTGATCGAACTATCCATCCATGTGTCCATGTATCTACCTATGTATCTGTCTGTCTGTCCATGAATCTACCTACCTACCTACCCATCCATCCATGTATCTCTCTCTCCATCCATCCATCCAGTTGTTCATGTATCTGTCTAAACATCCATCCATGTATTTCTCTCTTTCTCTCTCTATCCATGTTTCTATCCATCCATCTATCTATGTATCTGTCTGTCTGTCCATGAACCTACCTACCTACCTACCTACCTATCTGTCCATCCATCCGTCTGTCTATCATCTATCTGTTCATGTATCTATCTGTATCCATCCACCCATCTAGCTGTTCATGTATCTATCTGTCTATACATCTATCCATCCCTAAATCTATCTATCTGTCTGTCTATCCGTCCGTCCGTCCATCCAATTTCTATCCATCCAGTCCATCTATCTATCTATGAATCTGTCTATCTATCTATCCATCTACCTGTTCATCCATCCGTCCATGTAAGTAAGTAAGTATGTATGTATGTATGTATGTATGTATGTGTCTGTCTGTCTGTCCGTCCGTCCGTCCGTCCGTCCGTCCGTCCATCTATCTATTTATCAACTATCGGTCCATTTATCTATCTGTATTCATCCATCCAACTAGCTGTTCATGTATCTATCTGTCTATACATCTATCCACCCCTAAATCCATCCATCCGTCCGTCCGTCCGTCCATCCGTCTATCTATTGATGTTTCTATCCATCCAGTCCATGTATCTATCTATGAATCTATCTATCTATCCATCTATCTGTTCATCCATCCTTCTGTCCATATAAGTATGTATCTCTCTATCCATATATGTATGTATGTATGTATATATGTATGTATGTATGTTTCTATCTATCTATCAATTCATCCATCTGTCTATCCATGTATCTGTCTATCCATCCATCTGTCCATGTATTTATCTATGTATCTGTCTGTCTGTTCATGAATTTATCTCCCTCCCTCCCTCCCTCCCCTTCCATCTATCTGTCTGTCTGTCCGTCTATCCATCCTTCCATCCATCTGTCCATGTATCTATCTCTGAATCTATCTGTTTGTCTATCTATCCATCCACCCCTTAATCCATTCGTCTGTCCATGTAGGTATGTATCTCTGTATCTCTCTCTCTATCCATCTATCCATCAATTCATCTATCTGTCTGTCCATGTATCTATTCATTGATCCATCAGTCTATGTATGTATGTATGTATGTATCAACCCATGTATCTATCTGTCTGTGTATCCATCCATCTATCCATCAATCCATCCATATAGTTGTCTGTCTGTCCATGTAATCTATCTATTTATTTATTCATCCATCCATCTATGTATGTATGCATCCATGTATCTGTCTGTCAATGTAGTCTATCTATCTATCTATCTATCTATCTATCTATTCATTCATTCATCCATCTGTCCATGTATCTGTCTATCCATCTATATATCGATCCATCAGTCTATGTGTGTATGTACCCATGTATCTGTCTGTCTGTGTATCCATCCATCCATCCATCCATCCATCCATCCATCCATCCATCCATCCATCCAGTTGTCAGTCTGTTTGTCCATGTAATCTATCTATCTATTCATCCATCCATCCAATCATGTATCTATATCTATGTATGTATGCATCTATGTATCTGTCTGTCCATGTAGTCTGTCTGTCTGTCTGTCTGTCTATCTATCTATCTATCTATCTATCTATCTATTCATCCATCTGTCCATGAATCTGTCTATCCATCTATATATCTATCCATCGATCCATCAGTCGATGTATGTATGTATCTACCCATGTATCTATCAATCTGTGTATCCATCCATCCATCCATCCATCCATCCATCCATCCATCCATCCATCCATCCATGTAGTTGTCTGTCTGTTTGTCCATGTAACCTATCTATTCATCCATCCAATCATGTATCTATGTATGCATGAATCTATGTATTTGTCTGTCCATTTACCCTATCTATCTCCATCCATCCATCCATGTTTGTCTATGTACTCTTATCTATCTATCTGTCTATCTATCTATAACTATTCATGTATCCATCCATCCATGTACCTATCAAATTGCCCATGTATCTATTCATCTATCCATCCATGTATGTACCTATCAGTCTGTCCATCTATCTGTCTGTGTCTCTATCCATGTATCTATGTGTGTATGTATGTATCCATCTATGTATCTAATCTAATCTTTCTTTCTTTTTGTCTGTCTCTTCATCCATGTATCTACCTACCTACCTGTATTATATTAATGAAATAAAATAAATAAGTATTTTTATTTGTTTGTTTATATTTCAGAATGACGTGGAAAAAGTGGTGGTGGTCATCCTGGACAAAGAGCATCACCCGGTGGAGAGATTCGTCTTTGAGATCACGCAGCCGCCTTTGCTGTCCATCAGGTGAGTGAATATTACATTGCATGAACATTGGAATATAATAATAACAGAAGGGTGCCTCTGAGCATGGGCAGAGCGCCCTTCGGGGAACGGGAATGGGCTCTGAAACGGATTTGTGCCGCAGTTCGGACTCGCTTCTGAGCCACGTGGAACAGCTCCTGCGGGCCTTCGTCCTGAAGATCAGCCTCTGTGACGCCGTCCTGGACAACAACCCTCCAGGTAGGACATGGTGATGGTGATGATGATGATAGTACAGCCATGGGCAAACTTGGGCCCTCCAGGTGCTTTGGACTGCAAGTCCCTATTGTGTAATATTGGTGGAAAATACAGTTCTAATGGACATGAGGTCACACGCCTGCTGAAGCGGGCATGGGCAAACTTGGGCCCTCCAGGTGCTTTGGACTGCAAGTCCCTATTGTGTAATATTGGTGGAAAATACAGTTCTAATGGACATGACGTCACACGCCTGCTGAAGCGGGCATGGGCAAACTTGGGCCCTCCAGGTGCTTTGGACTGCAAGTCCCTATTGTGTAATATTGGTGGAAAATACAGTTCTAATGAACATGAGGTCACACGCCTGCTGAAGCGGGCATGGGCAAACTTGGGCCCAACAGGTGTTTTGGACTGCAAGTCCCTATTGTGTAATATTGGTGGAAAATACAGTTCTAATGGACATGAGGTCACACGCCTGCTGAAGCGGGCATGGGCAAACTTGGGCCCTCCAGGTGTTTTGGACTGCAAGTCTCTACTGCGTAATATTGGTGGAAAATACAGTTCTAATGGACATGTGGTCACACGCCTGCTGAAGTGGGCATGGGCAAACTTCGGCCCTCCAGGTGTTTTGGACTGCAAGTCCCTATTGTGTAATATTGGTGGAAAATACAGTTCTAATGGACATGTGGTCACACACCTGCTGAAGCGGGCATGGGCAAACGGGCCCTCCAGGTGTTTTGGACTGCAACTCCCACAGTTCCTAATAGCCGGTATTACATAACATTTCGTATTAGTAATAGTATATTATTGTATATTATTCATTGTTTTTTATTCATCATTATATTATGAATTGTTACTATCATCATTATATTAGTATTCGTGTTAGTATACTATTGTGTATTGTTGTTATTTATCATATTAGTATTCGTATTAGTATACTATTATTATGTATTATTTATCATTATATCAGTATTCGTGTCAGTATACTATTATTATGTATTGTTATTATTAGTATTAGTATTTTATTATTACTATCAGGTTGCACTTTCACCGTCCTGGTCCACACCCGGGAAGCCGCGACCCGCAACATGGAGAAGATCCAAGTCATCAAGGTGAGAAAACAACATTTTATTAATTCCAGGATTAGAAACTCGATATAATGTATTAATGTCGACTCCTACAAACGAACGATCGCATGGTCAGAAATGTATATATTGCGGAAACACACACACACACAGAGGAGAGGGTGGTCTAGATGGCCTTTAAGGTTCCCGTTTGATCCCTTGATGTCTGTTATTTGGACCCATAAAGGATTTCCCTTGGATCCTGGCTGACGAGCAGGATGTCCACATGCGCGACCCACGCCTGATCCCATTGAAGACCATGACGTCAGACCTGTTGAAGGTGAGCTGTTGCATTCCGGCATCTCCATACAACATATAGTTGACTAAGTATCAGATCTCGAGTGGCGTCCCTTACTCTGGAGTTGATTTCCCATATTGTTTCCTCCAAATAGATGCAGCTGTACGTTGAAGAGAGGGCTCAGAAAGGGACCTGATCGAGCCGCGCGACGAGCATCCCTTGTAATTTTTGGAAAGTGCTCGTAATCGGAATCAGCGAGGATTCAAAACCAGGATGTTGTTGTTATTTTTTCTTATGGGATTTTGAGCCTTGAATCCAATATATATGTGACTTTGTTTGCATTGGGGACGATCAATACATCAGGCTCAGAAAGGGACCTGATTGAGCCGCATGACGAGCATCCTTCGTAATTTTCGGAAAGTGCTCGTAATTGGAATCAGCGAGGATTCAAAACCAAGTTGTTGTTGTTTTTCCCTATGGGATTTCGAACCTTGAATCCTATATATATGTGACTTTGTTTGTATTGGTGGCGATCAATACATCGGGCTCAGAAAGGGACCCGATCGAGTCGCAGGACGAGCATGCCTTCGTAATTTTTGGAAAGTGCTCGTAATCGGAATCAGCGAGGATTCAAAACCAAGTTGTTGTTGTTGTTTTTCCCTATGGGATTTCGAACCTTGAATCCTATATATATGTGACTTTGTTTGTATTGGTGGCGATCAATACATCGAGCTCAGAAAGGGACCCGATCGAGCCGCAGGACGAGCATGCCTTCGTAATTTCGGAAAGTGCTCGTAATCGGCGAGGATAGGATTCAAAACCAGGATGTTGTTGTTGTTGTTTTTCCTTATAGGGTTTCGAACCTTGAATCCAATACATATGTGACTTTGTTTGTATTGGTGGCGATCAATACATCAGGCTCAGAAAGGGACCTGATCGAGCCGCAGGACGAGCATGCCTTCGTAATTTTCGGAAAGTGCTCGTAATCGGAATCAGCGAGGATTCAAAACCAAGATGTTGTTGTTGTTGTTTTTCCTTATAGGGTTTCGAACCTTGATTCCAATATATATGTAACTTTGTTTGCAATAGTGGCGATCAGTACATCGGGCTCAGAAAGGGACCTGATCGAGCCGCAGGACGAGCATGCCTACGTAATTTTCGGAAAGTGCTCGTAATCGGAATCAGCGAGGATTCAAAACCAAGTTGTTGTTGTTTTTCCCTATGGGATTTCGAACCTTGAATCCTATATATATGTGACTTTGTTTGTATTGGTGGCGATCAATACATCGGGCTCAGAAAGGGACCTGATCGAGCCGCATGACGAGCATGCCTTCGTAATTTTCGGAAAGTGCTCGTAATCGGAACCAGCGAGGATAGGATTCAAAACCAGGATAATGCTGTTGTTGTTTTTCCCTATGGGGTTTCGAGCCTTAAATCCTACTTGTTTGCATTGGTAGCAATCAATACATCGGTTTATTGATATTACATAAGTCTCCAAAGCTTTCCGTTCTTTCCATTGGTGCCTTTCCCGTCTGTTTTGATTCCTCAAAGACGGACCTATCACGGATTGCACCAGGAGTGTGAAAAGGGGGGAAGCACACCGTTTTGGATAGAGATACGAGCAAGGCGTGGGGGCATCACGGGGCCACTTCGGGGCCGATGGAGAGGCGGGAGTTGGTGACGCGGACCCCGTACCACCCGGCCCAGAACTGCGTGTCACAGCCTCCGTGGCGGAAGAGCACGTGGCGCACGCCGGGAGGGTAGTCGTGGAATGTGTGCGAGGCCTGCGGGGAAGGAAGCCAGAGAGTCAGCCCATTGCAATCTCCTTTGGGTAATAGTAGTAATAACAATAACAAAAATAGTAGTAATAACAACATTAATAGCAATAGTAGTAATAATAGTATTAATATTGTGGTGCATGCCGGGAGCGTAGTCGTGGAAAGCGTGCGAGGCCTGTGGGGAGGGAAGCCAGAGAGTCAGCCCATTGCAATCCCTTTTAGATAATAGTAGTAGTAATAATAATAGCAATAGTAGTAATAATTGGAGTATTAATATCAATAAGATGTGGTGCATGCTAGGAGGGTAGTTGTAAAAAGGATGCGAGGCATGCGGGGAGGGAAGCCAGAGAGTCAGCCCATTGCAATTCCTTTTGGATAATAGTAGTAATAATAATAATAGCAATAGTTGTAATAATAGGAGTATTAATATCAATAAGACATGGTGCATTCCAGGATGGTAGTCGTGGAAAGCGTGCGAGGCCTGCGGGGAGGGAAGCCAGACAGTCAGCCCATTGCAATCCCTTTTGGATAATAGTAGTAGTAGTAGTACTAATAATAGCAATAGTAGTAATAATAAGAGTATTAATATCAATAAGACGTGGTCATGCCGGGAGGGTAGCCACGGAAAATGTGAGAGGCCTGTGGGGAGGGAAGCCAGAGAGTCAGCCCATTGCAATCCCTTTTGGATAATAGTAGTAGTAATAATAATAGCAATAGTAGTAATAATAGGAGTATTAATATCAATAAGATGTGGTGCATGCCGGGAGCGTAGTCATGGAAAGCGTGCAAGGCCTGTGGGGAGGGAAGTCAGAGAGCCAGCCCATTGCAATCTCCTTTGGATAATAGTAGTAATAAGAATAACAATAGTAGCAATAGTAGTAACAACAACAACAATAATAGCAATAGTAGTAATAATAGCAGTATTAATATCAATAAGACATGGTGCATTCCAGGATGGTAGTTGTGGAAAGCGTGCGAGGCCTGCGGGGAGGAAAGCCAGAGAGTCAGCCCATTGCAATACCTTTTGGATAATAGTAGTAGTAATAATAATAATAGCAATAGTAGTAATAATATGAGTCTTAATATCAGTAAGACGTGGTGCATGCCGGGAAGGTAGCTGCGGAAAATGTGAGAGGCCTGCGGGGAGGGAAGCCAGAGAGTCAGCCCATTGCAATCCTTTTTGGATAATAGTAGTAGTAGTAATAATAATAGCAATAGTAGTAATAATAAGAGTCTTAATATCAGTAAGACGTGGTGCATGCCGGGAAGGTAGCTGAGGAAAATGTGAGAGGCCTGTGGGGAGGGAAGCCAGAGAGTCAGCCCACTGCAATCCCTTTTGGATAATAGTAGTAGTAATAATAATAGCAATAGTAGTAATAATAGGAGTATTAATATCAATAAGACATGGTGCATTCCAGGATGGTAGTTGTGGAAAACGTGCGAGGCCTGCGGGGAGGGAAGCCAGAGAGCCAGCCCATTGCAATCTCCTTTGGAGAATCGTAGTAATAATAATAGTAATAGTAGTAATAATAGGAATATTAATATCAATAAGACGTGGTGCATGCTGGGAGGGTAGTTGTGGAAAGCATGTGAGGCCTGTGGGGAGGGAAGCTAGAGAGTCAGCCCATTGCAATACCTTTTGGATAATAGTAGTAGTAATAATAATAGCAATAGTAGTAATAATAGGAGTCTTAATATTAGTAAGACGTGGTGCATGCCGGGAGGGTAGCTGCGGAAAATGTGAGAGGCCTGCAGGGAGGGAAGCCAGAGAGGCAGCCCATTGCAATCCTTTTTGGATAACAGTAGTAGTAATAATAATAGTAATAGTAGTAATAATGTTAGTATTAGTATACGAATTAATAACTTAATATCAATAAGAGGTGGTGCATGCTGGGAGGGTAGCCACGGAAAATGTGAGAGGCCTACAGGGAGAGAAGCCAGAGAGTCAGCTCACTGCCATCTCCTTTGGGTAGTAGTAGTAGTAGTAGTAGTAATAATAATAGCAATAGTCATAATAATAGTATTAATAGCAATAAGACATGGTGCACGGTGAGAAGGCAGACGTGGAAAGTGTGCGAGGGAGGGAAGCCGGAGAGCCAGACCATTGCAATCTCCTTTGGGTTATAATAGCAATAATAGTAATATTAGTAATAATAAAAGCAGTAATAATAGCAATAAGACGTGGTGCACGCTGGGAGGGTAGTTGTGAAAAGTGTTCGAGGCCTGCGGGGAGGGAAGCCAGATAATCAGCTCCTTGCAATCTCCTTTGCACAATAATAATAATAGTGAAAGTAGCAATAGTTGTAGTAACAATACTACAGTAACAATACTGCAGCAATAGCAGCACTAGTAATAACTATCACTATTATTATTGCTATTATTATCACTATCGCTCACATTATTGCTATTTTTACTACTAGTATTCTCACCGGTACTACTGTTGCTGCTATTGTTACTGCTATTACTATTACCGCTATAGTAATAACAATAGCGGTAATAGTAATAGCAGTAGCAATAGCAGCAACAGTAGTACCGGTGAGAATACTAGTAGTAAAAATAGCAATAATGTGAGCGATAGTGATAATAATAGTAATAATAGTGCTGTTGCTGCTATTGCTACTGCTATTACTATCACCGCTATAGTAATAACAATAGCGGTAATAGTAAAAGCATTAGCAATAGCAGCAGCAGCAGTACCGGTGAGAATATTAGTAGTAAAAATACAATAATGTGAGCGATAGTGAGAATAATAGTAATAATAGTGCTGTTGCTGCTATTGCTACTGCTATTACTATCACCGCTGTAGTAATAACAATAGCAGTAATAGTAATAGCAGTAGCAATAGCAGCAACAGTAGTACTGGTGATAATACTAGTAGTAAAAATAGCAATAATGTGAGTGATAGTGGTAACAATAGTAGTACCAATAGTGATAGTGGCAATCACAGCTAGTAGCAATAGTGGTAGTAGCAGTAGCAACGTAATAGCAATAACATTAGTAGTAATGGCAACAATAGGCAATAGTACTAGGAGTAGCAGTAGCAACGTAATAGCAATAACATTAGTAGTAATGGCAACAATAGGCAATAGTACTAGCAATAGCAGTAGCAATGCTAGTAATAATAACAGTAATAGCAGTAGTAACTGTAATATAATTACTACTAGTAGTAGTAGCAATAGCAACAGCAGCAATAATAGTAATAGCAATAATACTGGTAGTAGCGATGGCAATAATAAAAATAAAATGCTAGTAATAATAGGAATAGTGGCAATACCAGTAGTAGCAATAATTGCAACCAGTAGCAATAATGGGAGGAGGTGTTACCTGCCGCCACTCGGCGTCGCTCCATTGCTCAATGACGACGTCTTCCGGGCGGAACTCTTGCAAGACGATGTAGTCGGCGGAGAGAAGCTGGACGCAGAGCTGGTAGCGGCAGCCGCAGTCGTAGCGGGCGGCAAACCTGGCGGGGTCGGCGTTGGGGACAAGGAGTCACTCAGGGGGATCCTCTCTTCACTCAGGGCTATCAGAGGGCAGAAGGGGGTTGGACTAGATGCCCTTCCAGCTCTAGGGTGGTATTATTATTATTAGTAGTATTATTAGTATTATTAGTATTATTATTATCATTGTATACTAGCTGTCCCCTGCCATGCACTGCTGTTGCCCAGTCTGTGCCTATGTGTTTTGTGTGTGTATATATGCGTTTATGTGTGCGTATATATTTGTGTATATATGTGTGCATAAGTGTGTGTATATATTTGTGTATTTGTGTGTTTAGATGTGTATACGTATATTGTATATATGTGTGTGCATGTGTATATGAGTGTATGTGTATATGTATATATGCATGTATATGTGTATATTTGTGTGTGCTTGTGTATATATGTGTGTATGTGCATGTATATATATATGTGAGTGTATATGTATATATGTGTGTATATGTGTATATTTGCGTGTGCATGTGTATAGGTATATATGTGTGTGTATGTGTATATACGTGTGTGCATGTATATATGTATATCATCAAAATAGTTTATTGTACGGGCCCATATATGTATATGAGTGTATGTGTATATGTATATATGTGTGTGTGCTTGTGTATATATATGTGTATATCTGTGTGTATGTATAAATGTATATGAGTGTATGTGTACATGTATATGTGTGTGTACATGTGTTTATATTTGTGTGTACATGTGTATAGGTATATATGTGTGTGTATGTGTATATTTGTGTGTGCTTGTGTATATAGGTGTGTGTATGTGTGCATGTATATATGTATGAGTGTATATGTATATGCATATATGTGTGTATATATGTTTATTTGTGTGTGCATGTGTATAGGTATATATGTGTGTGTATGTGTATATTTGTGTGTGCTTATGTATAGGTATATATGTGTGTGTATGCATATATGTGCGTGTGCGTGTATATATGTGTGCATGTATATATATGTATATGAGTGTGTGTATATGTATATATATATGTGTGTGTATATGTGTGTGTGCTTGTGTATATATGTGTGTGTATGTGTGCATGTATATATGTATATGAGTGTATGTATATATGTGTGTATATGTGTGTGTATATGCGTTTATTTGTGTGTGCATGTGTATAGGTATATATGTGTGTGTATGTGTATATTTGTGTGTGCTTGTGTATAGGTATATATGTGTGTGTATACATATATGTGTGTATGCTTGTGTATATATGTGTGTGTATGTGTGCATGTATATGAGTGTATGTGTATATGTATATATGTGTATTTGTATATTTGTGTGTGCTTGTGTATGGTGTGTGTATATGTATATTTGTGTGTGCTTGTGTATATATGTGTGTGCATGTGTGCATGTATATATGTATATGACTGTATGTATATATGGTATATTTCGTTTATTCCGCTAGAGTTTTTTTTTTGTGTTTTTCTTTCCTCCCACAAACGAACATAACATTTAAATACATACACACACACACACACACACATATATATATATATATATATATATATATATATATATATTACTAATGTACTACTATTATTATTAGCAGAGCTTGGATGACCCTTTTTGGGAGGGCTTTGACTGTGTCCTCCTGCGTGGCAGAAAGAGGGTAGACTAGATGCCCTTTGGGGTCCCTTTCAGTGGAGTCTCTTTCCTTCTCTGGAGGAGTTTTGAACTGAGGCTGGATGGCCATCTCTCGGGAGGGGTCGGATTGTGTATTTACTGAAGGGGGTTAGACTAGATGCCCTTTGGAGGCCCCACGGGCTCATAGAGGGCCCCTAAATGCCCCGACTCACCAGTCCTCGACCACGATGTCCGGCTTGACTTGGTCCATCAACTGATCCCAGTAACCTTCTTTCTTCAAGGTGATCATCTGGCTCTTGATGCAGGAGCTGAGCCGTTATGGATTGCAGTCAGAACTGTTATGACGCACTTAAGCCCCCGCCCCTAATAGGGGATTTGTAGGGGATCTATAGTATATCTCATATCCCAACTCACTCGAAGGATGTGACGAAGTACTTCTGAACATGCGGGTGAGGGAATCCGTGTCCGTGATCCCCGGGGAGGGCCTCGATTTTCCATTCGTCACCGCCATTCTCGTCTTTCCTCCAGCAACTAAAACCGTCTACACAGAAGTAGAAAACGTAAAAATATTATTCAGAAAAGTTTAATTATAAGGTTACATATATATTTATTTGAAATCATAATTAAATTATGTTATGTTGATTCTTTGGAGCAGTTACGCTACTCTGACAAGATGGAAGCAAAAAAGTTCCAAAAGACAGTTTCGACAGCTAGGAAGTGTGCAATTGGGTTGCACACCTCCTAACTGCTCTGCCAAGATGGAAGCAAAAAAGTTCCAAAAGACAGTTTTGACAGCTAGGAAGTGTGCAATTGGGTGGCACGCTTCCTAGCTGCTCTGACAAGATGGAAGCAAAAAAGTTCCAAAAGACAGTTTTGACAGCTAGGAAGTGTGCAATTGGGTGGCACACTTCCTAGCTGCTCTGACAAGATGGAAGCAAAAAAGTTCCAAAAGACAGTTTTGACAGCTAGGAAGTGTGCAATTGGGTTGCACGCTTCCTAGCTGCCCTGACAAGATGGAAGCAAAAAAGTTCCAAAAGATAGTTTTGACAGCTAGGAAGTGTGCAATTGGGTGGCACACTTCCTAGCTGCTCTGACAAGATGGAAGCAGAAAGGTTCCAAAAGACAATTGGATTGCACACTTCCTAGCTGCTCTGACAAGATGGAAGCAAAGAAGTTCCAAAAGACAGTTTGACAGCTAGGAAGTGTGCAATTGGGTTGTACCCTTCCTAGCTGCTCTGACAAGACGGAAACAAAAAAGTTCCAAAAGACAGTTTTGACAGCTAGGAAGTGTGAAATTGGGTTGCACACTTCCTAGCTGCCATGACAAGATGGAAGCAAAAAAGTTCCAAAAGACAGTTTTGACAGCTAGGAAGTGTGCAATTGGGTTGCACACTTCCTAGCTGCTCTGACAAGATGGAAGCAAAAAAGTTCCAAAAGACAGTTTTGACAGCTAGGAAGTGTGCAATTGGGTTGCACACTTTCTAGCTGTCAAAACTGTCTTTTGGAACTTTTTTGCTTCCATCTTGTCAGAGCAACTAGGTAACAACACTAATAACAGCAACAGTAGTGACACGAAAAGCAATAGCAGCAATAAGAGTAACAATAGTAGCGATAATAGCAACATCAATACTAATAGCAATAGTCACATCAATAATAGTAGCAATAACAAGAGTAATAGTAGTAATGATAACACCACTAACAACAATATTAACAGTAATAATAAGAGTAATAGCAGTAGCAATAACAACGGTGATAGTAGTAGTAGTAATAATAGTAATACTAGCAGGACTAATAGCAATATCAATAGCAGTATAAAAATAGCAACAATACTAGCAATAACACTAGACGTAGTAGTAATAACACCAAAAACAATAATATTAACACTAATAAGAGTAATAGTAGCAATAACTGATAGTAGTAGTAATATTAGCAATAGTCACATCAATAATAGTAGCAATAACAAGAGTAATAGTAGTAATAATAACACTACTAAAACAGTATTAAGTTATAAGAGTAACAGCAGTAGCAATAACAATGGTGATAGTAGTAATAACAGTAATAGTAGCAGCAATAATAGCAATATCAATAGCAGTATAAAAATAGCAACAATCGTAGCAATAACACTAGGAGTAGTAGTAATAACACCAACAACAATAATATTAAGAGTAATAAGAGTAATAGCAGCAGCAATAACTGATAGTAGTAGTAATAATAGTAATAGTAGATAGCAATAATAGCAATATCAATAGCAGTATAAAAATAGCAACAATCGTAACACTAGGAGTAGTAGTAATAGCAACAACAACAATAATATTAACAGTAATAAGAGTAATAGCAGTAGCAATAACTGATAGTAGTAGTAACAATAGTAATAGTAGCAATATCAATAGCAGTATAAAAATAGCAACAATTGTAGCAATAGCATTAGGAGTATTAGTAATAACACCAACAACAATAATATTAACAGTAATAAGAGTAATAGCAGTAGCAATAAATGATAGCAGTAGTAATAATAGTAATAGTAGATAGCAATATCAATAGCAGTATAAAAATAGCAACAATTGTAGCAATAACATTAGGAGTAGTAGTAATAATAACACCAACAGTAATAATAGTAATAACAGTAGCAAGAACAACAGTAATAGTAGTAGTAGTAATAGTAATAATAGTAACAGTGGCAATAGTATCAGCAATAATAGCAATATCAATAGTAAAAAAATAAAATAGTAGCAATAGTAATAAGAGTAGTAGTAGTAATAAGACCAAAAGTAATAATATTAACAGTAATAATAGTAGCAATAATAGTAATAATAGTAACAGTGGCAATAGTAGCAGCAATAATAGCAATATCAATAGTAAAAATAATAAAATAGAAGCAATAGTAATAAGAGTAGTAGTAGTAGTAGTAATAAGACCAAAAGTAATAATATTAACAGTAATAATAGTAGTAATAATAGTAATAATAGTAATAATAGTAATAATAGTAACAGTGGCAATAGTAGCAGCAATAATAGCAATATCAATAGTAAAAATAATAAAATAGTAGCAATAGTAATAAGAGTAGTAGTAGTAATAAGACCAAAAAGTAATAATATTAACAGTAATAATAGTAGCGCTAACAATGGTAGTAGTAGTAGTAGTAGTAAGTAATGGATATATATTATAATAAGAGTAATAGTAGCAGCAATAATAGCAAGAACAACGGTAATAATAGTAATACATTTTATCTCCAATAGAATACGTACCTTCAGCGCACGGGTTCTTGATCAGGTTCCGCTCCAAGCTACACAGGAAGTAGTGGATCTTCCAATCCGGAGGGGGTTTGTCCGGGTTCCTGGCGCGGTACCCGTTCCGTTGGCATTTGCGCTTCCAAAGGCTCGGCAGGTCGACCAAGTCCCGCCAAAGCAGACAAACCAGGCGGCAATTCCGGATTAATTCCCTCGCCGGGATCCGGATCAGGATCTCGATCAAAACGTCTTCCGGCAAGTTGCCGACGTTGGCCATCCTCTGCCTCGTCCTCCGTCTAGTTGGAGGTTTCTTTTAGCAGCATCAGCATGAAAATAATAAACAAATAAATAACGCATAATAAATACACAAATAATAAATACATATAGATAACAAATAATAATGATTAATAATTAATAAGACATAATAATAAAATAAAATAAAAATACACAATAAATAAATAATAAAAATAATAATGAATAATTAATGACACGTGGCAAATAAAAATAATACGTAACAATAATAAAATAATTAAAATGAATAATTATAAATATATAAATAATAAATACATATAGATAATAGATAATAACTATTAATAACACATAAAATAAAATAATAAATAAATACACAAAAAATAATGAATACATATAGATAATAAATAATAATTAATAATAACACATTAATAAAAAATAAAAATACACAAATAAAAATAATGAATGATACATAACAAATAAAATGATACGTAATAATACATAATAATAAAATAAAAATAATAAATACATCAATAATAAATCAATCAATACATAAAATAATAAATAAATACACAAATAAATAATAATGAATACATATAGATAATAAATAATAATAATATAAATAGAAAATAAAATACACAAATAAATAAAAATAATAATGAATAATTAATGATACGTAATAATACATAATAATAAAATAAAAATAATAAATACATCAATAATAAATACATAAATACATAAAATAATAAATACTCAAATAAATAATAATGAATACATATAGAAAATAAATAATAATATAAATAGAAAATAAAAATACACAAATAAATAAGAATCATAATGAATAATTGATGATACATAACAAATAAAATGATATGTAATAATACATAATAATAAAATAAAAATAATAAATACATCAATAATAAATACATCAATACATAAAATAATAAATAATAATGAATACATATAGATAATAAATAATAATAACATAAATAGAAAATAAAAATACACAAATAAATAAAAATAATAATGAATAATTAATGATACATAACAAACAAAATGATACTTAATAGGACATAATAATAAAATAAAAATAATAAATAAATAAATAATAGCTAAATAATAAATACTTTTAAAAATATTATTTTGATTAAAAACGATAAATTAATAGCACATCACAAATAAATGTAGATAAATAATGAATCAATACATAATGAATGAAGAATGCACCCTAAATAATACACAATAAATAATAAGTAAACAATAAAATCATCGATAAGCAATAGCTAAATAATAAATACTTTTTAAAAAAATATTTTTTTTGCAATTACAGTAATTTGCAATTACAGTATCTTGCTAATAATAATAATAATAATAATATCTATTATTTTGGATAGAAGACATGCAAATTCAGAATGAAAGAGGAAGAGGGAGTGCAACTGAAAGCAAAGACAACCAGGAAATAATACATATTGTCCATGACACATCTACCTATCTTGGGGTTGGGCTAGATGGCCTTTGGGGGTCCCACCCAGCAATAATATCCAATGGATCCAGCTCTATATACCTCTCCATCCCATCTTTTTCTTTATCAATGACTTTATCCATTTAAGGGATACATGGGGGGTGAGTTCCCAAAGGGCTGGGTGGGGTTGACACGCGTCATGCCATTCCCACGTGCAGAAAGGGGAATTCCCTCCCTCCCTGGCCCCTCCCTTGCCCAATGCAAAATCCTTTCCTGGAATTTGGGGTGGGTTTACCTTTGGGGAGCCAAGGAAAGGAGAGGGTCCCTGCCCCAAGGAGGATGCACTTTGCAAAATGGGAAACTCCCAGGGAGGAAATGCATTTGCAGGTCTTTGCAAGCAAGCAGAGACTGTAGAGCTATAGAGAAAGCAAAGAGTGATGCAACTCCCTTTTGTAAGGAGGGCACTTCCGGGTTGCCTGGCTGGGTTTTCAAAGGATGCTAGCTGGTGTCTTGCTCATTACAACATATAGATAGATAGATAGATAGATAGATAGATAGATAGATAGATAGATAGATAGATAGATAGATAGATAGATAGATAGATAGATAGATAGATAGATAGATAGATAGATAGATTGATAGATAGAGAGATAGAGAGATAGAGAGATAGTAAAATATATAGTTATATATATAGATATAGGAAAATAGATTTTGGCAGACCTTTGAAATTTGCAGAAATTTGCATTAACAATATATATATGTCCAATAAATATACTATATACCCATTATTATTATTATTATTAATCCAAATTTCTGCACATTTCCAAATGTCTGCCAAAATCTATTTTCCATTTTTAGTTATATATATATATATAGATGGATAGATCCATTTTTAGTTATATATATATATATATATATATATATAGATAGATAGATAGATACAGATATAGGAAAATAGATTTTGGCAGACCTTTGAAATTTGCAGAAATTTGCATTAACAATATATATATGTCCAATAAATATACTATATACCCATTATTATTATTATTATTATTATTATTATTATTATTATTAATCCAAATTTCTGCACATTTCCAAATGTCTGCCAAAATCTATTTTCCATTTTTAGTTATATATATATATATATATATATATAGATCCATTTTTAGTTATATATATATAGATAGATAGATAGATATAGATATAGGAAAATAGATTTTGGCAGACCTTTGAAATTTGCAGAAATTTGCATTAACAATATATATATGTCCAATAAATATACTATATACCCATTATTATTATTATTATTATTACTATTAATGCAAATTTCTGCACATTTCCAAAAGTCTGCCAAAATCTATTTTCCATTTTTAGTTATATATATATATAGATAGATAGATAGATCCATTTTTAGTTATATATATATATATAGATAGATAGATATAGATATAGGAAAATAGATTTTGGCAGACCTTTGAAATTTGCAGAAATTTGCATTAACAATATATATGTCCAATAAATATACTATATACCCATTATTATTATTATTATTATTATTATTACTATTAATGCAAATTTCTGCACATTTCAAAGGTCTTCCAAAATCTATTTTCCATTTTTATGGGGAGATCCATGATAATAATAATAATAATAATAATAATATATTATTATTATTATTATTATTATTAATGCAAAGACACATACATACAATAACACACACAGTAAATATATGTCCAATAAATATACTATATGCCCAATATATTATTATTATTATTATTAATATTAATAATAATAATAATAATAATATTGGGCATATTGTATATTTATTGGACATATATTTACTGTGTGTGTTATTGTATGTATGTGGCTATATATATATATATATATATATATATATATATATGACATTTTTATTATATTATTGGTATATATATTTATATAATATTACTGACATATATTGGACATAGTATATATATGTATATATATGTGTGTGTGTGTGTCTGTGTATATGATTTTTCTATAATTATTGGTATATACAATATTTATGTTATACTATATTATTAATATCTATTGGACATATATATGTATGTGTGTGCATATATATATATATATATGACATTTCTGTTACATTCTTGGTATATACGATATTTGTATTTTAATATTTTTATATAATATTACATTATTGACACCTATTGTACATATACTATATTTTTTATAATATTATAATATTGACCTACATTGGGTATATGTTATATAGTATTTTTACATTATATATAATATAAATGTATAATATAAGTATTTATGTCATATTGTAATATTGGCCCAGTATAGGTCAATAATATGATATTATATAAATATAGTTTATGTCCAATAGATGTTAATAATATAATGTATTATAATATTGAGCTATAATGAGTATATATCAAATAGGTGTTAATAATATAATATAATATAACTACATAAGAATACTACATAATGTATTACTTATATTATATATTTATATTATATTATTGACACCTATTGGACATATACGATATTTATGTAATAATATAGTATTGACCTATATTGGGTATATAGTATAGTTATATTATATTATATATTATATTATATATCATATTATGTTATTGACATCTATTGGACATATAGTATTATATTATTATATTATATATTTATATTATATTATTGACACTTATTGGACATATACGATATTTATGTAATAATATAGTATTGACCTATAATGCTTATATAGTATAATATTATATTATATTATATATTTATATCATATTATGTTATTGACATC
The DNA here is from genome assembly GCF_037176765.1 of Anolis sagrei. Classification (NCBI taxonomy): domain Eukaryota; kingdom Metazoa; phylum Chordata; class Lepidosauria; order Squamata; family Anolidae; genus Anolis; species Anolis sagrei. Next base: position 10,269,339 of record NC_090033.1, read on the forward strand.
AACTGGACATATAGTATTATATTATTATAATTATATTATATTATATATTTATATTATATTATTGGCACCTATTGCACATATACGATATTTATGTAATAATATAATATTGATCTATATTGCTTATATAGTATAGTTATATTATATAGTATAGTTATATTATATTATTATATATTATATTATATTATATTATTGACATCTATTGGACATATAGTATTATATAATTATAATTATATTATATAATATATTTATATTATATTATTGGCACCTATTGGACATATACGATATTTATGTAATAATACAATATTGCCCTATATTGGTTATATAGTATAGTTATATTATTATATATTATATATCTATATCATATTATTAACATCTATTGGACATATAGTATTATATATTATATTATATTATATTATTGACACCTATTGGACATATATGATATTTATGTAACAATATAATATTGACCTATATTGGTTATATAGTATAGTTATATTATATAGCATAGTTATATTATATAATATTATATATTTATATTATATTATTGACACCTATTGGACATATACGATATTTATGTAACAATATAATATTGACCTATATTGGTTATATAGTATAGTTATATTATATAGCATAGTTATATTATATAATATTATATATTTATATTATATTATTGACACCTATTGGACATATACGATATTTATGTAACAATATAATATTGACCTATATTGGGTATAGTTATATTATATTATTATATATTATATTATATTATTACATATTATATTATATATTTATATCACATTATGTTATTGACATCTATTGGACATATAGTATTATATTATATTATATTATATTATATTATATTATATTCCATCACAAAATCAAGCTTTTTTCAACTCATACATGCAAAACACACCGCTGTATAAATAGGTTTTAATAATATAAGGCATCAAAGTGAAAAGCACAAAAACTATTACAAACAATGAAAAATCCATTATGGACAAAATATAGTCATCCCTCCCCACTGGGATATATAGTCATCCCTCCCCATTGAAACGAATGCTGCTTGACTCTCCATTCGGACCGCCAGGGCTCAAGGCTATGGGATATTGGGAGTTGTAGTTTCCCAAGGTCTTCTGGTGTGTCTATAGTAGGCATGGGCAAACTTCGGCCCTCCCGGTGTTTTGGACTACAACTCCCACAATTCCTAACAGCCTACCGGCTGTTAGGAATTGTGGGAGTTGTAGTCCAAAACACCGGGAGGGCCGAAGTTTGCCCATGCCTACTATAGACTCTCCATTCAGACCGCCAGGGCTCAAGGCTATGGGATATTGGGAGTTGTAGTTTCCCAAGATATTCTGGTGTGTCTATAGTAGGCATGGGCAAACTTCGGCCCTCCCGGTGTTTTGGACTACAACTCCCACAATTCCTAACAGCCTACCGGCTGTTAGGAATTGTGGGAGTTGTAGTCCAAAACACCGGGAGGGCCAAAGTTTGCCCATGCCTGTTCTATAGTATCTAAGAGATACCCTCATTCCATCCTTCAAGTCTCCTGGGATGTGTAGTTCTCCACTTTCTCGGGGCCTTGGGGAACTACAACTCCCAGGCTTCCAATCGTGATGTAGCAGGGAGACAGAGATTGAAAACGGCAGGGAAGCGGGACTTTTTGGTGAAGGTGGTGGCAGCGGTGTTGGTGGCGGTGGTGGCAGTGGTGGCGGTGGTGGTGGTGGTGGCAGCAGCTTCCTTTTGGGTCTCTTCGCGATCAATGGTGACGCTGGTGCCGGTGATTTTGACAAAAGTCCTTGCTTCCACTTCATGCTCCAGATCGATGTGACGGACGCCGGAAGGATAACCCTCGAAAGTGTGGGAAAGCTGGAAATATGAAATACATATCAAACACCAAGGAAGGTGTGAATCCCCAGATCATCAATTATGGCGGAGTCTCCTTCTTCGGAGGTTTCGAAGCAGAGGCTGTTTGGCCATCAGTCGGGAGGGTTTCAATGGTGTCATATGGATTCGACAACTGCCATAGGGTTCTCAGTAACCTTCTATGCTGGCAGTGTCTACAATCACTACCTTTAGGTTTTGGTTTTTGCACCTTTGTCTGATATGGAACCGGACACTTGAGTTAACCCTTCTTCTTTCTTCTTTCTCTACCTGATTCTTTTCTCGCTTCCTTTGCTCTTTCATTCCACCCTTCCTTGTCTCTTTCCTTCCTTCCCTCCCTCTTTCTCTCTTTCATTCCTTCTCTCCTTCCTTCCCTCTTTCCCTTTTTTATTTCACTCTCTCCCTCCTTCTCTCCTTCCTTCCTTCTCTACCCTTCTGTCTTTCCTTCTTTATCTCCTTCCCTCCTTCTCTCCCTCCTTCTCTCCTCCCTTCCTTCTTTACCCTTCTTTTTTCCTTCCTTCTCTCCTTCCCTCCTTCTTTCCCTTCTTCTCTTCCTCTTCCTTCTCTACCTTTCTATCTTTTCTTCTTTCTCTCCTTCCCTCCTTCTCTCGCTCCTTCCCTCCTTCCTTCCTTCTCTACCCTTTTCCTTCCTTCTCTCCTTCCCTCCTTTCCCTTCTTCTCTTCCTCTTCCTCCTTCCTTCTCTACCTTTCTATCTTTTCTTCTTTCTCTCCTTCCCTCCTTCTCTCCCTCCTTCTCTCCTTCCTTCTCTACCTTTTTTCCTTCCTTCTCTCCTTCCCTCCTTCTTTCCCTTCTTCTTTTCCTCCTTCCTTCTCCACCTTTCTATCTTTTCTTCTTTCTCTCCTTCCCTCCTTCTCTCCCTCCTTCTCTCCTTCCTTCCTTCTCTACCCTTCTTTTTTCCTTCCTTCTCTCCTTCCCTCCTTCTTTCCCTTCTTCTCTTCCTCTTCCTCCTTCCTTCTCTACCTTTCTATCTTTTCTTCTTTCTCTCATTCCCTCCTTCTCTCCCTCCTTCTCTCCTTCCTTCTCTACCTTTTTTCCTTCCTTCTCTCCTTCCCTCCTTCTTTCCCTTCTTCTTTTCCTCCTTCCTTCTCCACCTTTCTATCTTTTCTTCTTTCTCTCCTTCCCTCCTTCTCTCCCTCCTTCTCTCCTTCCTTCCTTCTCTACCCTTCTTTTTTCCTTCCTTCTCTCCTTCCCTCCTTCTTTCCCTTCTTCTTTTCCTCCTTCCTTCTCCACCTTTCTATCTTTTCTTTCTCTCCTTCCCTCCTTCTCTCCCTCCTTCTCTCCTTCCTTCCTTCTCTACCCTTCTTTTTTCCTTCCTTCTCTCCTTCCCTACTTCTTTCCCTTCTTCTCACCCTCTTCCTCTCCCTCCTTCCTTCTCTACCTTTCTATCTTTTCTTCTTTCTCTATTTCCCTCCTTCTCTCCCTCCTTCTCTCCTTCCTTCTCTACCCTTCTTTTTTCCTTCCTTCTCTCCTTCCCTCCTTCTCTCCCTCCTTCTCCCTTCCTTCTCTACCCTTCTTTTTTTCCTTCCTTCTCTCCTTCCCTACTTCTTTCCCTTCTTCTCTCCCTCTTTCTCTTCCTCTCCCTCTCCCTCCTTCCTTCTCTATCTTTCTATCTTTTCTTCTTTCTCTCCTTCCCTCCTTCTCATCCTCCTTCTCTCCTTCCTTCCTTCTCTACCCTTCATTTTTCCTTCCTTCCCTCCTTCCCTCCTTCTTTCCCTCCTTCCTTATCTCCCCTTCTTTCTTTCCTTCCTGCTCTCCTTCCATCCCTCCTTCTCTCCTCCCTCCCTTTGTCCTTTCTGTGTATGTGTTTTGTGTGTGGGTATGCATATATGTGTGTATATATGTTAGTGTATATATATGTGGTTTTGCGCATGCGTTGTATTTTTTTTGTTGGTTTTTTGCCTTTTTTACGTTCTTTCCGCTGTGTTTTTCTGAGTGATGGCCACTCGTTGGACAGTTAGGTGTCTTGTGTCCAAATTTGGTGTCAATTCACCCAGTGGTTTTTGAGTTGTGTCAATCCCACAAACAAATATTACATTTTCATGTATATAGATATCTACCACGGCTCCAGAATTGCGCAATGTCAACGTTGTTAAAGGTTCCACGATGGACCTAGCAGCAGCTGTACCCCACGAACTCTATAGTATTAAACCCTTTAATGTAAGATATATCCATCTGAAATAAAGCCCGACTGCTCACTGGAGGGAAAGATACTAGAGACAAAGTTGAAGTACTTTGGCCACATATTGAGGAGACAGCAAAGCCTAGAGAAGACAATGATGCTGGGGAAAGTGGAAGGCAAAAGGAAGAGGGGCCGACCAAGGGCAAGATGGATGGATGGCATCCTTGAAGTGACTGGACTGACCTTGAGGGAGCTGGGGGTGGTAACGGCCAACAGGGAGCTCTGGCGTGGGCTGGTCCATGAGGTCACGAAGAGTCGGAGACGACTGAACGAATGAACAACAACAACAAATATCCATCTGATGATTTTGGAATAATTTGTATAGTTTTTATCTTCCTTATATGAAGTGAATAAACTGTTTCTAATTTATGTATCAAAATGTAACCACCTCCCTGTGACCCAGTTTGCAGGATCCCTCTAGCCATTTCCCAAGCCAGGTAACTATCAGAACTAGTGTATGTCTTTGTATTTGACTCAAATAAATTATATATATATATATATATATATATATATATATATATATATGTATATGTATATGTATATGTATATACACACACACACATACAATATTCTAATTTATGTATATAATATTATAGAATTATAATATTGTAATATAATATGATCTATATTAATAAAAACGTAATGTTTGTTTGTGGGATTAACATAACTCAAAAACCACTGGACGAATTGACACCAAATTTGGACAAAACACACCTAACAGTCCAACGAGTATCTATGACCCCTAAACACACACACAACCCCAGTGGAACAGACTTAAAAACCCAAAAAACACACAATATATACATATACACATACACTCATATAAATATACACATGCACACATTCATACACACACACGTGTGTGTATATATATATATATATATATGCACAAACACACACAAATATACACATACATATACATATGCACATGCACACACAAATATGCATATAGACAAGCACACACATATACATAATATGCATGTACACATATAAACACACAAATCTATAAACACGTATATACACCCACCCACACACACACACATATATATACACACACACACACACAAACACACATATATACCGCTTTGAGTCCTCCTAGGAGTGAGAAAAGCGGTATATAAATACTGTAAATAAATATACACAAATATATACACACACATATACACCCATATGTCCTTGGGGAATGAGTTCCAGAGTCGAGGGGCCACCACCGAGAAGGCCCTCTCCCTCGTCCCCACCAATTGAGCCTGCGATGGAGGTGGGAGCGCAAGCAGGGCCTCCCCAGATGATTGTAGAGATCGTCACACACACACACATATATACACACACAAAACACATATACACAGACTGGGTCACAGCAACGCATGGCAGGGGATGGCTAGGGATATTATAATATCATACATAATATAGTCACGGTTGGTCATTGCGTGAGATAGTCCTATTGTATCAAGAGCAGTACCTCATTCCACCAGTCATCACTATTAGAACTTAATAGGTGGCATTCTTGGAGGACCTCCAATCCAGCCGACAGCAGCTTCACGTGGAGTTGGCTACCAGACCTCCAGCTGTAATATTGCCTATTTTGGAGAGGGAAAAATAGAAGCATTAGGAGTGGTGTGGATGTCAGGAGGGGAGAGGATGACTGCCCATGAAAGATTACTACTACCACATCAGCTCTAGATTATTAAATATGGTTTTCTGTGGGTGAGCAGGTAGTGACTACTGGATGGCATATGTTTGATATCAGAAACTAGAGCTGATGTGGTCTATGCAATGCTTTTCTCTGAATCATAACCCTTTTGGTACTAATGTTGGAGAGTAGTCCCTGGTCAAAGTGGACCCTGGTCAAGCGGTCCCTAGTCAAAGTGGTCCCTGGCCAAGTGGACGCTGGTCAAGTGGTCCCTGGTCGAAGTGGTCCCTGGCCAACTGGTCCCTGGTCAGCACCCTGGTCAAGTGGACCCTGGTCAAGTGGTCCCTGGTCAAAGTGGACCCTGGTCAAAGTAGACCCTGGTCAAGTGGACCCTGGTCAAGCGGTCCCTAGTCAAAGTGGTCCCTGGCCAAGTGGTCCCTGGGTAAAGTGGTCCCTGGTCAAAGCGCACCCTGGTCAAGTGGTCCCTGGCCAAGTGGTCCCTGGTCAAAGTGGACCCTGGTCAAGTGGACCCTGGTCAAGCGGTCCCTAGTCAAAGTGGTCCTTGGCCAAGTGGTCCCTGGTCAAAGTGGACCCTGGTCAAAGTAGACCCTGGTCAAGTGGACCCTGGTCAAGCGGTCCCTAGTCAAAGTGGTCCTTGGCCAAGTGGTCCCTGGTCAAAGTGGTCCCTGGTCAAAGTGGACCCTGGTCAAAGTAGACCCTGGTCAAGTGGAACCTGGTCAAGCGGTCCCTAGTCAAAGTGGTCCCTGGCCAAGTGGTCCCTGGGTAAAGTGGTCCCTGGTCAAAGCGCACCCTGGTCAAGTGGTCCCTGGCCAAGTGGTCCCTGGTCAAAGTGGACCCTGGTCAAGTGGACCCTGGTCAAGCGGTCCCTAGTCAAAGTGGTCCTTGGCCAAGTGGTCCCTGGTCAAAGTGGACCCTAGTCAAAGTAGACCCTGGTCAAGTGGACCCTGGTCAAGCGGTCCCTAGTCAAAGTGGTCCCTGGCCAAGTGGTCCCTGGTCAAAGTGGACCCTGGTCAAAATAGACCCTGGTCAAAATAGACCCTGGTCAAGTGGACCCTGGTCAAGCGGTCCCTAGTCAAAGTGGTCCCTGGCCAAGTGGTCCCTGGTCAAAGTGGACCCTGGTCAAAGACCCTGGTCAATGTGGACCATGGTCAAAGTGGGTCCTGGTCAAGTAGTCCCTGGTCAAGTGATGCCTGGACAAAGTAGTTCCTGGTCAAGTGTCCTTCGTAAATGGTTTCAAAGTTTTATTTCCTGTTTCAATTGGGGGGGGGTCTTTACTTAGAAAGTAGTTGTTTTATTCCAGAAAAGGGGGGGGGGGGAGCCCTCCAAAGCGATTTTAAAGAGGGTGGGAGAAAGAGAGAGAGAGAGAGAGAAATGGAGGGGAAGCCCTCCAACGCGGTTGTGCCGTCTGCCCAGACGATATAAAAAATAAAACTGTGATGTGCTTCTCTCTATGTCTGAGCGAACTGCAGGTGTCTATATTGAGAAGCTTGAGATACTCACCAATTGAGACTATTACTGGTTTAAACATCAAAAGAGGATATTTATTTATACAAAGTCCTTGAAGACTTGGCACAGTTCATCAAAGTTGCAAACAAACAGTCAATAGATGAAACTACAAAAATATTCTTTCTTTTCTTTAGTTACAGAGGTAACCCTTTCTCCAGATGGCAGAGAAGATCCTGGAATCTTAACACCCTAACCTTAAGCTGTTATGGTTTAGAAAAAAGCAGGTTTTTTCCCTAACTATAACTTAAGGTTAGTTCTGGAGACAAAGCAGTCAAGACTCTCTCTCTGTCACTATATAACCCAATCTTCTCAATTAAGCTTATCTGTCTATAATATCTCAATACAGCTCAATACACAATATACTATCTATATTAACTCAATATAGCTTAATACTTATCTATAATGTATAATATACTATCTATAGCGTAATATAGCTTACTCAATTTAGTTTTTGCAATGGTTTTCCCAGAGCTAGCTGCCTAGCCATCAGCATGTCAGAAGTCTTTCCTCAAACTGAAAAGGCAGGGGAGAATCTAAAATGGGGATCTTTCCCTGGGAGAAAAGGCGGTCCCTAGACCCAAAAAAAATTCCTTTCTGAACCAATAGCTGCAAAGGAGGCCTGCAGACTCTGATATTATTAACCTTTAGGGCTCTTGCAAAGCTGCAGCAGTCTTGGGAGAAAATGCAAGAGGAAGCAACCTCAAGCAACTATAAAGTAAGGCAAATCAGGCTCCTGGGAGACGGAACAGCGGTTTTAAAGGAGAGGAAGAGGGAGAGAGAGAGAGAGAGAGAGAAACGGAAGGGGAAGCCCTCCAAAGCGGTTTTAAAGAGGTGGGAAAGAGAGAGAGAGAGAGAGAGAAACAGTGGGACAGGGAAGCCCTCCAAAGCAGTTTTAAAGCGGAGGGAGAGAAAGGAAAGGGAGGGAAAGGAAACCTTCCGACTCACTTACTGATTCATAAGAGAAATGGCGGAAAAAGCTTCAAAATGGCAAGGATACTTCCAGGTTTCCCAAACTGCTTCGAAATCGCTTCAAAAAGGAATTTGATCCGAATTTATTCCGAGTAACGAAGATTCCGACTGAACCTAACCAACCCTAATGGACACCCCAAGCGACTTGCAGTTTTTCAAGTCGCTTCTGACACACACCAAAAAATATGAATATATTATATTTTGGATTCTATCAAGCTCCTTCTTCTACGGAGAAGACTCACCAATCTTTCACAATGATTTTGGGCCTGGATTCGTCCATCAGCCGGTTTGAGTAGCCTTCCTCCCGCAAAGTAATCCGCTGCCGCTTGGTCCCACTCCTAGGTCCATCCGAACTATTAAAAACAAAGCATCTCCGGATCTCTTGTGGTGGACGAGGAATCCTCAGGCATCTCTCATAGAACTGGACACATCTTCCCGACAGAACGTCCTCGGAGACCTCCCAATATGGCTGGTTTGCTTCCCAGAAATCCAGGAATTCTATCAAAATAAGAAAAACACGAGTTTCTATCCCTATTCATTCTTGAATGCAGACCAAAACAGATGGGTCTGCTCCAGGTTATAGTCCAAACATAAAGGAGAGGCCCACGGTGTCCTCTAAAATCTCTTAAAGGGATGGAAAGCTCACTGAGGATCTGGAGATCTTTCCATGAATGTGTCAAAGTTACACATCACCACCTACTTAACTTCTCAGTAGGTGCGTGACCACATGTCCATTAGAATTGTATTTTCTAGCAGTATTATACAGTGGGGTTACAGCCAATGCATTCCTGTCTAACAGTGCAGTATCTATCTAACAGTCTCCAAGATGCTATGGAAGATCTGGAGATCTTTCAATGGCTCTCTAAGCTGCCTCTATGGAAGATTTGGTGATATTTCAATGTGTCTTTAAGATGCCTCTATGGAAGATGTGGAGATCTTTCAATTAGTCATCAAGGGGTCCCTATGGAAGACCTGGTGATCCTTCAGTGAAGTATCTAAGGTGTCTGTATGAAAGACCTAGAGTCTCCAAGGGGATTCTATGTAAGATCTGGAGGTCTTTAAATGAATCACCAAGGGATCTTCTATGGAAGATCTGGAAATATTTCAATTAGATCTCTAAGATGCCTCTATGGAAGATCTTGAGATCTTTGGAGAGACAGGACCCACCTTCTCCACAGGGGTTCTTGACCAGGTTCCTCTGGATGTGATGGAAGTAGAAGGTCCTCCAGTCCCAGAGACCACTATCCGACCCCTCCAGGTGGAATCCCATCCGCCGGCATTTGCGCTTCCAAAGGACAGGGAGATCCACCAGATATCTCCACCGAGAGCAAACTCGGCGGCAGCTGAAGACCAAGTCGTTCCTTGGAACCAGAGAGAGGATGTCGAGGAGGAGATCCTCCGGGAGGTCTTCGATGGACACTTTCTTCCTCAGAAGGGATCGCACCCAACTGGTGGGGAAAGAAAACACGGAGGAACAGATGAGAGAAGGGAACTAAACCATGGACCAAACAGCGGATGAGTTTGGAATACATACTATCATCCATGGTCCACCAAAGCAAGATGAGAAGGGATAGAAGACAGTGCTAAGAAACAATGCATTCAAAACTAGAGGTTCTCCAGATCTTTTGGGGGTTTAACTCCCAGAATCCAACTGCAGCTTGCGGGAGTCCATAGCATTTTGCCAAAGTGGTTGAATTATTATTATTATTATTATTATTATTATTATTATTATTATCAGATAGTCCAGAACTCTGGTGATGAATGCAACGATATCTTAACTACAACTTCCAGAGGTCCATAGCATCCATCCATGGAGGTTCAAGCGGTCGTATTATTATTATCAAAGGAGATTGAGAGTCTGCTCCGAGTTTTGATCCAAACTTTAAATGGAGAGACCTCTGGAAAATCTCTTGATCTCGCTCTCTTGACATTTCAACAGACTTCCTTATGGGATTTCCATCTTGGAACTGAATCGGTTCTGGGTTTTAGTCCGAACTTAGAAGGAACCCAAGTAGCAATGGGATATCTGCAAAGTGGGAGACTTACCTGGATTGATGAAGAGGCAGGCAGCAGTGGGCACCTCCAAAGGAAGGCATGGGGACCAAGGGAAGGGCCAGGATGATGGGATTGGGTGTCAAGGGAAGCAGGGCACGGAGAATGCCTTCAACTCTCTTCTCCAAACTTCTGCCTCTTGTTTTGTGAGCGAGGAAACTGTCTCAGAGCAGGAGGAGTGGCTTGAGCCATGTAAACCGGGAAGTGGGAGACGTCAGCGGAGTTCTGGCCTGGCACAATGCCCGGTCTCACGAACTTTGCCTTGCATGATTCATCGCTGGGTGTTTTTCCCATTCTCTCCAGCAAGAGACGGAGCGCATGATGCTCAGCATCAGCCAGAGTTGAGGGAAGATTCCAACCCAGGCCTTCCATGACCCTAATCTAAGGCTATTCCAAGGGATTACTTTTGACAAGACCCAACCAGCACCATATATCCCATGATCCCATGATTTGTCATCTATCTTAGGAGCCTATTACTTGCCTTATACCTTAGAACATTGTTTCTCAACCTGGGGGTCGGGACCCCTGGAGGGGTCGCCACGGGGTGTCAGAGGGGTCACCAAAGACCATCACAAAACACAGTATTTTCTGTTGGTCCTGGGGGTTCTGTGTGGGAAGTTTGGCCCAATTCTATCATTGGTGGGGTTCAGAATGCTTTTTGATTTTAGGTTTACTATAAATCCCAGCAACTACAACTCCCAAATGTCAAGGCCTATTTTCCCCAAACTCCACCAGTGTTCACATTCAACATACTGAGTATTCGTGCCAAGTTTGGTCCAGATCCAGCATTGTTTGAGTCCATAGTGCTCTCTGGTTATAGGTGAACTACAACTCCCAAACTCAAGGTCAATGCCCACCAAACTCTTCCAGTGTTTTCTGTTGGTCGTGGGCATTCTTTGTGCCAAGTTTGGTTCATTTCCATTGTTGGTGGAGTTCAGAATACTCTTTGATTGTAGGTGAACCATAAATCCCAACAACTACAACTCCTAAATTATGTTTCATAATAGGAGTAAACTTACAGTTATGAAGTAGCAAAAGAATGTTATGGTTGGGGGTCACCAGAACATGAGGAACTGTATTAAGGGGTTGCGGCATTAGGAAGGTTGAGAAACACTGCCTTAGAACTCCATCATTTGCCCTAGATCCAAGGGTCCCATCATTACTTCTCCTCCTCCTCCTTTCCCTCCTTTTCATCCTTTTGCTCCTCCTCCTCCATCTCCTCCTTCTCCTCCATCTCCTCCTCCTCCACCATCTCCATCTCCATCTCCATCATCTCCATCATCTCCACTATCTCCATCTCCTCCTCCTCCCCTCCTTTTCATCCTTTTGCTCCTCCTCCTCCATCTCCTCCTTCTCCTCCATCTCCTCCTCCTCCACCATCTCCTCCACCATCTCCATCTCCATCATCTCCATCTCCTCCCTTCCTTTTCATCCTTTTGCTCCTCCTCCTCCATCTCCTCCTTCTCCTCCTCCTCCACCATCTCCTCCACCATCTCCATCTCCATCATCTCCATCATCTCCATCTCCTCCCCCCTCCTTTTCATCCTTTTGCTCCTCATCCTCCATCTCCTCCTTCTCCTCCATCTGCTCCTCCTCCACCATCTCCTCCACCATCTCCATCTCCATCATCTCCATCATCTCCATCTCCTCCTCCCCCTCCTTTTGTCCTTCTCCTCCTTCTCCTCCTCCTCCTCCTCCTCCTCCACCATCTCCTTCACCATCTCCATCTCCATCTCCATCTCCATCTCCTCCTCCTCCTCCTTATGTAGCACAATCATCTTCTTGTCCCGTATGATGGATTCATTTCGGTTGGTGCAACCCAAGGATGTGGAGAAGATCCTTGGAGAGGCGAGAGCAACCACATGCATCCTGGCTCGTAAAGGAAGCCAAAGAGGTTTGGTGAAGTGGTGAAGGTGGTGGTTAATACCTCCTTTCAGGAAGGCAAGATTCCAACCAGCCTAAAGGAGGCCATCATAAAACCACTGTTGAAGAAACCATCACTGGACTCCACTTAACTGAACAACTTTTGGTCAGTTTCCAATCTCCCCTTTTTGGGCAGAGTCCTGGAACGTCTGGTGTCCTCACAACTTCAGGTGATCTTGGAGGAAACATATTATCTGGATCTGTTGCAGTCTGGCTTTAGACCAGGTCATGGAACTGAAACACTCTTGGTCTTCTCAGTGGATGATCTACACAGAGAATTAGACATGGGGAGTGTATCTCTGTTGGTTCGCTTGGACCTCTCAGTGGACTTTGATATCATAGACCATGGTATTCTTCTTAGATGCCTCACAGGAATGGGATTTGGAGGCTGTTCTGCAGTGGCTCCAGTCCTTCCTGGAGGACCGTTCCTGGAAGATGTTTTTGGGGGACACCTGCTTAGCCCCACAATCTTTGCCCTATAGGGTCCCACAGGGCTCAGTATTGTCCTCCATGTTGTGTAATATCTACATGAAGATCATCCAGAGTTTGGAGTTGGATGCCATCTGTAGCAGATGATGTCCAACTCTACTACTCCTTTTCACCTGCTAAGATCTCCTAGGGAGGCCCTGCACTTGGTCTCATCATCTTTGCAAGTGCGACTGGAGGGGACGAGGGACAGGGCCTTCTCAGTGGTGGCCCCTCAGTTGTGGAGCTCCCTCCTCCATGACATTAGATTGGCTTCCTCCCTTCTGCTTTTCAGAAAGGAAGTTAAAACTTGGCTGTGGAGTCAAGCGTTAGTACAACCGCAGTGCAACCACAGAGTTAACATACACGAATCAGCTTGGACGATCAGTGCAGGATTAAGTGCAATGTACTTACGTGGTGTGATTTATGATTTTAATGCTTATAGTGTTGTGTATTTTATATAGCAACTAGCTTGGGGACCCGGCGCTGCCCGGGTTATTAGAGAAAGTGGGTAATGGCAGTTCTGTATGCCAAGTTTAGTCTTTATTGGTCATTGGATAATGGCTGCATTGTTTTCAGGAAGTGAGTGAAGGTACTTGAAGTGCAATCATTCATGGTCCACCCTCCTCCAAACAGCAGCAGGATGTAGAGTGGGTCATGGGGGCTCTGTGTGCCAAGTTTGGTCTAGATTGGTCATTAGATGAGGGTTGAGCAATCTTGGGAAGGGAGTGGAGGTACTTGAAGTCCCATCATCCATGGTCTGTCCTCCTCCAAACTGCACCAAGATGTAGAGTGGGTCATGGGGGCTCTGTGTGCTAAGTTTGGTCTGGAATTGAATTATTGCCAGACTGGACGCCGCTCTTAGTCCCCTCCAGGATAGAGATAGAGCGGGGTAAAAATGTCATTAATAAAATAAATAAACAAACAGTTCAGCCCCCTTTTCCATCCACCAAGTCTTTTGGGATGTGTAGTTGCTCACTTTCTCGGGAACTTGGGAAACTACAACTTCCAAGGTTCCAATCACGATGTAGCAGGGAGGCAGAGACTGAAAATGGAAGGGAAGCGGGACCTTTCGGTGGTGGCGGCAGCTTCCTCTTGCGTCCCTTCGGGGTCAATGGTGACGCTGGTGCCGGTGATTTTGGCATAATCACCGGCACCGATTATCACTTCGTGCTGCAGACTGATGTGACGGACGCCGGGAGGATAGCCTTCGAAAGTGTGGGAAACCTGGAAATATGAAATACATATAAAACACAAAGAAGGTGTGAATCTGAAGTCGAACATGAACCCCCTCCCCCAATAAAAGGTAGTAACTTATAGTTTTGCTAAGGACAAGGACACCAGACTGGATAATAAGGGTTAAGTCTTGGTCAATTTGCCAAGACACTAACTACAACAACAAGGACGCTTCCCATGTTAGATAGTGTATACATTTAAAATGTATAAAAATACAAGATCATATCTCAATAAGATGGAGGGGGCCTTCGGAAAGCTGCACCTCGTCCTAATCTGTCACCCATTCAACTTTTCTTTCACTAAAGACTTCAGCCAAAGTTCCCCATTATTCCCATATCTCCGCACTGGAAAAATCCGGATCTTGGCAGGATCGCCAAACATCAATGTTTATTGCAGCCACTCAATGACAATAGGAATGGCTGGCTCGCAGGCCCCAGGACTCGCAGGCTGCTTGGACATTTCCTACCTCCATAATCCTCTCAAGAATCCATTGTTTCCCTCTTGTCCCGCCTCCCTCTCTCCTGATTCGTCAGGATGCCGAGGCAGCAGAAGCCTCCTCCCTGTGTATCTGACCTTTTCCTGATCCTTTTGCCCAATTCCTTTATTGAAAAATGTATAAAAATACAAGGCAGCCACCCCTGCGTGACCCTGGAAAGAAGAAAATTTCCAGTTGAAAAAGACCCTTATCAAAAGACACTATTGCGTGGACAATAACAAAGGATCGTGACCTCTGGCCTTGGAGTTGGACCCCAGAGGAAGTGGTCACTTGGCATTTATGATTATATCTCAATAAGACAAAGGAAGCCTTCGGAAAGCCATACTTTGTTCTAATCTGTTACTGATTCAACTTTTATCCACTGAAACCACAGCCAAAATTCCCTCATTATTCTTGTCTCTCAGCACTGGAAAAACCCGGATTATGGCAGGTTTGCCAGACAATCAACGTTTATTGCAGACACTCAATGACAATAGGAATAGGTGGCTCGCAGGCCCCAGGACTCGCTAGCCTCATGGACATTTCCTACCTCCATAATCCTCTCAAGAATCCATTGTTTCCCTCTCGTCCCACCTCCCTCTCTCCTGATTCGTCAGGACGCCGAGGCGGCAGAAGCCTGGCGATTGGCCCAGGCGCTCAGGAGGTGGCTAAGCCTCCTCCCAGCTGTAGAGCGCCAGCCAATCATCGTCGAGCCGGCAAGGGGGGGGGCGGTGGGAAATAGGAGATTCAAACCTGGCAACTCTGTTTCTGTATAAAGAAGGCTTTTATTTGTACACATGTTATGCTCAGCTTGGTGAAATATTGCTGCTTTCCATCCTTTTCAGCTGAATCGCAATAAAATCATCTCGGTGGCGCTTCCTTCAACTGGTGAGATTTCTTTGGGGAATTTAGGAAAAACTTCTCTTTGCTCGCCATTGTAGCGAGCCTTCTTTGGTGGGTCCGCAGGCTCTCTCCTTCAGGGCCAGACCCTTTTAAATTCCGCCATGATTTCAAATCCCTAGAGCATTAATTATGGCAGAGTCTCCTTCTCCTGAATTTTCAAAGCAGAGGCTGTTTGGATATCTGTCGGGATGGTTTTGATTGTGTCAACCCCTATAGATATACAGTTCATGAAGATACCTCAAGCAAATAACATTACTGTTTCCATTTAATTCCTTAATATCTTCTGCGGCTCCAGAATTGTGCAATGTCAAAGTTGCTAAAGGCTCCAGAACGGACCCCACAAACTCTATAGTATGAAACCCTTTAATACAATGCATCCATTTGATGATTTTGGTGTAATTTGTATAGTTTTGATCTTCCTTATATGAAGTGTATAAACCATTTCTAATCTATGTATCAAAATGTAACCACCTCTCTGTGACCCAGTTTGCAGAATCCCTCCAGCCATTTCCCAAGCTAGATCACCGTTAGACTTACTTACTTAGGCGATCCTTCGTTGGCCAAGTAGGACAGTCCTCCAAGATCAGTGTTCTGGTGGGTCCGTAGTTGACTGTGGAGCCCTATTCTTGATCTGCATCTTCTTCCGCAGTGTGGGCATTGGTTTCCAGGTGGAAGGCGGTCTCGGTCAGGGTTGGCTTGATGTGCCTTATTCTTGGCACGTTTCTCTCTTTCACCTTCCATTCATGCCTCTTCAAATTCTGCAGCACTGCTGGTCACAGCTGACCTCCCGCTGGAGCGCTCAAGTGCCAGGGCTTCCCACTTCTCAGTGTCTATGCCAGAGTTTTGAAGGTTGGCTTTGAGTTCGTCTTTCAATCTCTTTTCCTGTCCACCAACATTCCGTTTTCCGTTCTTGAGTTCGGAGTAGAGCAACTGCTTTGGGAGACGGTGGTCGGGCATCCGGACAACGTGGCCGGTCCAGCGGAGTTGATGGCGGAGGACCATCGCTTCAAAGCCAACCTTAAAAACTCTGGCATAGACACTGAGAACTGGGAAGCCCTGGAGCCCTGGCCCTTGAGCGCTCCAGCTGGTGGTCAGCTGTGACCAGCAGTGTTGCAGAATTTGAAGAGGCACAAATGGAGGGTGAAAGAGAGAAACGTGCCAAGAGGAAGGCACGTGAAGCCAACCCTGACTGGGACCGCCTTCCACCTGGAACCGATGCCCTCACTGCGGGAGAAGATGCAGATCAAGAAGAGGGCTCCACAGTCACCTACGAACCCAGCGCCAGGACATCGAACTTGGAGGACCATCATCCTCGGACTACGAGGGATCGCCTAAGTAAGTAAGTATTTGTATATTTTAAATTGTAATGTTTTTGACTGTGAGCCACCTTGAGTCTCCGTATGGAGAGATAAAGTGGGATATCAATCAATAAACAAATAAATAAATGTAAAAATTATATAATATTATAGCTGTAGCTGTACCTCTTTCCACACGCCACATTCACCAAAATGTGATAGGCTGCATTCTTGGAGGACCTCCAATCCAGCCGACAGCAGCTTCACATCGAGTTGGCAGTGAGACTTGAAGCTGAAATATTGCCTATTTTGGAGAGGGAAAAATACAAGAAAGCATGAAGAGTAGACTGGAATAGTCAATTTTCCCAGTTGAGTGGACATTCAAACCCAAGACTTCAAAGCTCAGGATAGGGTTGACACAGCAAGGCCATAAATCTTCTCAAAGGTGATGGGAACAAACAAGGAGGCAGATTAGCTAGCACTGACATAATGAATTTACAACACGCATGCTCCAGCAATAAAGATGCCATGATGTCTTTATGGCGCACACCTAGAGAGAGGAAAAAAGTTTTCTCCAGGAAACAAAAGTTAAATTGTCTATATAATCTGAAGCTGGACTGAGGAGTAGGTGTGTTGCTTCTATTTGTTTGCAAAGCTTGTCACATGTGTTTATTTGCTTGCTCCCTGTAGAGAAATTGCTATTCTATGTTAAAGTTTTGGTGTATAGCTCTATGTTTACATATGGCAGATAGGGAAGAAAGTTTATCCAGTTATGAAGATGTGTTAAAGACTTCTGATATAGAGAAGCAGTTAGTTAATTAGAGCTCGAGTTTTAAGGAACATAAAGAAGGCTAGTGTTGCCTGAGTCAGAATATAATTCAGCCAAGAGTGTGTAAAGCAAGTAACATGTCTGTGAATGTGAAACATTGAAAATTTATCCAGAAAAGTAAACCAGGTAAATGATACTGACTGTAAGCCTCAGGATTGCAACAAAACACAAATGTAACCACAAGCGTTGGAGCCAGAAGTTATAAATAAACTGTGTTACTTGGTTATATACAAGAGTGTTTCATTGCCTGTGGCATAAAGCACAAAGGTTTAACAGCACACAGAAAGTCCCAGCCAATATAAAAGAAGAAACTGAATCAGTATAAGGCAGCAAAGAGGTTTTTTAATAAGGAAATAGTCTCTCTCCTTCGCCACACTCTCCCACCCCAATATTAAGAATTCAAATAAAAAGGAACCGGTGATTCTTAAGTTTTGAATGTGTTTGGAGGTAGCTGTGATAGAGCTAAAAGTCACAGGGCAACCTGCTGAGAGGCGAAGTCAAACCTGTTGGAAACCAGAGGTGGAGGTCGCTAAAAATGCTGTTTTTAAAAAACTTTGAAAATTTGCCAAAAATCCATGGATAAGTCAAACACCCTGAAATTTGGTGAGTGAACAGTGGTAAATGTGTTCTACCACTGTAGCAAGTTTAATCAGGATAGCTCAAAAACTGAGGGAGAGAGAAGCCCCTCAAGTTTCCCCACTGACAGTAATGTTTTCCTTAATGCGCATGTGCAACCACCATTAACGAAGTACTTACAAAGATTCGGAAGTTTCGTAAATTTTTGAAATTTTTACCCCAATAATTTCAGAAAAGACTTTAGAAACAAAGCATCAGCACCCCCTACTTTTGAACACAGTTTAGAACCAATTTTTTGGGGGGGAGGGGGTGAATCACACATGCCTACCTAATAGGTTAACAATAATCCAAATTGATATTAATCACAGCTCGGCACCTCGTCAAAAGTTAGCTGTAATTAGAAAGAGCGGCTTGAACTTCTAAAGAACAGACTTCCCAAGTTGTTTTGCTAAAGACTTCAAAGCTCAGGACAGGGCGATGCAGTTGGGGTGTTGGGGCAGTTGGGGTCCCGCAAGGCTCTATTCTGTCTCCCATGCTTTTTAACATCTACATGAAACTGCTGGGAGAGGTCATCCGGAGTTTTGGAGTTAGGTGCCACCTCTATGCAGATGACACACAACTCTACTACTCATTTCCACCCAATTCCAAGGAGGCCTCCTGGGTCCTGGACGAGTGCCTGACCGCTGTGTCTATCTGGATGAGGAAGAACAAGCTGAAGATCAATCCCGACAAGACAGAGGTCCTCCTGGTCGATCAAAAACCTGACCGGGGTATAGGGTGGCAACCTGTGCTGGACGGGGTCACACTCCCCCTGAAGCCACAGGTCCACAGTTTGGGAGTCCTCTTGGATTCATCGCTTACGCTTGAGGCTCAGGCGTCGGCGGTGTCTGGGAGGGCTTTTGCACAATTGAGACTCGTGCGCCAACTGCGACCGTACCTCGCGAAGGCCGATCTGGCCGGGGTGGTCCATGCCTTGGTCACCTCTAGACTGGATTACTGTAATGTGCTCTACGTGGGGCTGCCCTTGAAAACGGCTCAAAAGTTCCAACTGGTCCAACGGGCAGCGGCCAGGATGTTAACTGGGGCTCCTTACAGAGAGAGGTCAACCCTCCTGTTCAAGGAGCTCCACTGGCTGCCGTTTATATACCGAGCCCAATTTAAGGTGCAGGTGCTTACCTACAAAGCCCTTAATGGTTTGGGACCAGCCTACCTGCGTGACCGCATCTCTGTCTACGAACCCAAGTGTTCACTTCGGTCATCTGGAGAGGCCCTGCTCGTGATCCCGCCCGCGTCGCAAGCGCGTTTGGTAGGGACACGAGACAGGGCCTTTTCCGTGGTGGCCCCCCGTCTCTGGAACACCCTCCCCAAAGATCTTAGACAGGCCCCTACATTGGCAGTCTTCAGAAAGAACTTAAAGACCTGGCTGTTCCGATGTGCCTTCCCAGAATAGGAAATCTCCAATAACAAGTCCCAGAAGCACTTTATTAGAACTAAGATTGCCGCACACTGCACACTGCACTTACCCTATATTTCTCACATATCACCTATCACATCAGCACTTTTAATTCTGTACCCATTACTCTGGCCCGGCCCAGTTTTATTGTGTTTTGGTGTATTGTTTATTGCTTGTGGTTTTGTTGTTTTAATACTGCTTTAATTGTTTTTAATTTGCTTTAGGTTTGTATTGTTGTGTTTGAGGCCTTGGCCTTTGTAAGCCGCATCGAGTCCTTCGGGAGATGCTAGCGGGGTACAAATAAAGATAATAATAATAATAATAATAATAATAATAATAATAATATGGTTGACACAGCAAGGCCATAAATCTTCTCAAAGGTGATGGGAACAAACAAGGAGGCCGATGAGCTAGCACTGACATAATGAGTGTGCAACACACATGCTCCAGCAATAAAGATGCCATCATGACTTTATAGTACACGCTCAGAGAAAGGGAAAAGTTTACTCCAGGAAACAATAGTTAAATTGTCTATATAATCCGAAGCTGGACTGAGGAGTAGGTGTGGTTCTCCAGCACTCACCAGTCTTTCACGATGATTTTGGGCCTGGATTCGTCCATCAGGCGGTTTGAGTATCCCTCCTCCACCAAAGTAATCTGCTGTCCCTTGGTGTAATCCCGACGATAGATAGAAATTGTGTTCAACGAACGGGCGAGGAGAAAGCATCTCTGGATCTCCAGTGGCGGACGGGGAATCTTCAGGCCTCTTTCATAGAGCTCGAGGTCTAAATCCGACAAAACATCCTTGGAAACCTCCCAAAAGAGCTGGGTTGCTTCCCAGAAATCTAGGAATTCTGTCAAAACACCCCAAATTTAAAAAAGAGGTTTCCATTCCTATTCATTCTCATATGCAGACTCAGAACAGATGGATCCGCTCTGGGTTTTAGTCCAAACATCAAAGGAGAGGACCATGGTGCTGAACCCTACCTCAAAAATCTCTTAAAGGGATGGAAAGCCCACTGAGGATCTGGAGATCTTTCAATGAATATGTAGAAGTAACACACCACCTACTTAAGCTGTCAGTAGGTGTGTGACCACATGTCCATTAGAATTGTATTTTCTAGCAGTATTATACAGTGGGGTTACAGCCAATGCATTCATGTCTAACAGTGCAGTATCTATCTTACAGTTTCCAAGATACCTCTATGGAAGATCTGGAGATCTTTCAATTAGTCTTTAAGGAATCTTTATGGAAGATCTGGAGATCTTTCATTTAGTCTTTAAGGTGCCTCTATGGAAAATGTGGAGATCTTTCTACTAGTCAAAAAAGGGATCCATCCCTATGGAAGACCTGGTGATTCTTCAACGACCTCTCCAAGCTGTCTCTATGGAAGACCTAGAGATCTTTCAATGACTCTACAAGGGGCCTCTATGGAAGAATGAGTCTCCAAGGGATTTATATGGAAGCTCTGGAGATCTTTCAATGCCTCTGTGGAAGATCTGGAGATCTTTCAGTGACATCTCCAAGGGATCCCTATGGAAGATCTTTTAATGAGATCTTCTATGGAAGATCTGGAGATCTTTCAATGAGTCTCCAAGAGATATTAATGGAAGATCTGGAAATCTTTCAATTAAACGCTTATATGGAGAGATAGGACCCACCTTCTCCACAGGGGTTCTTGACCAGGTTTCTCAGGCTGTGATGGAAGCAGAAGGTCCTCCAGTCCCGGAGACCACTATCCGACCCTTCCAGACAGAATCCCATCCGTCGGCATTTGCGCTTCCAAAGGATGGGGAGATCCACCAGATCCCTCCACCGAGAGCAAACTCGGCGGCAGCTGAAGACCAGGTCTTTCCTCGGGACCAGTGAGAGGATATCGAGGAGGAGATCCTCTGGGAGGTCTTCAATGGACACTTTCTTCCTCAGAAGGGATCGCACCCAACTGGTGGGGAAAGAAAACATGGAGGAACAGATGAGAGACGGGAACTAAACCATGGACCAAACAGTGGAAGAGTTTGGAATCCACACTATCATCCATGGTCCACCAAAGCAAGATGAAGAGGGATAGAAGACTGCGCTAAGAATCAATGCATTGAAAACTAGAGGTTCTCCAGATCTTTTGGGGGTCAACTCCCAGAATCCAAGTGCAGCTTCCGGAAGTCCATAGCTTTTGGCCATAGTGGTTGGATGATGATGATGATGATGATGATGATGATGATGATGATGATTTAGTCCATAACTATGGTGATGAATGCAAGGATATCTTAACTGCAGCTTCCAGAGGTCCATAGCATCCAGCCATGGAGGTTCAACGGGTCATATTATTATTATTATCCAAAGGAGATTGGGAGTCTGCTCCGAGTTTTGATCCAAACTTTAAAAGGAGAGACCTTTGGTATATCTCTTGAACTCTTGGTCTCACTCTCTTTACATTTCAACAGACTTCCCTATGGGATTTCCATCTTGGGACCGAATCAGTTCTGGGTTTTAGTCTGAACTTAGAAGGAACCCAAGTGACAATGAGATATCTGCAAAGTGGGAGACTTACCTGGGTTGACGAAGAGGCAGGCAACAGTGGGCACCTCCAAAGGAAGGCATGGGGCCCAAGGGAAGGGCAGGATGATGGGACTGAGAGTCAAGGGAAGCAGGGCATGGAGAACGTCTTCAACTCTCTTCACCAAACTTCTGCCTCTTGTTTTGTGAGCGAGGAAACTCTCTCAGAGCAGGAGGAGTGGCTCGAGCCATGTAAACCGGGAAGTGGAGATACGTGAGCGGAGTTCTGGCCTGGCACAATGCCCGGTCTTGCGAACTTTGCCTTGCATGATTCATCGCTGAGTGTTTTTCCCGTTCTCTCCAGCAAGAGAAGGAGCGCAAGATGCTCAGCATCAGCCAGAGTTGAGGGAAGATTCCAACCCAGGCATTCAATGGGTGGCTCTAGTTCAAGGCTATTCCAAGGGATGGCTTTTGACAAGACCCAATCAGCACCATATATCCCAGGCATGGGGAACCTTCGGCTCTCCAGGTGTAGTGGACTTCAACTCCCACAATTCCTTGAGGCCAAGGTAAGCCTTTGGGGTGAATGCCGAGCCTCAAGGAATTGTGGGAGTTGAAGTCCACCACACCTGGAGAGCCGAAGGTTCCTGACCCCTGATATATCCTATGATCCCATGATTTGTCATCTATCTTAGGAGCCTATTATTTGCCTTTTACCTTAGAATTCCATCATTTCCCCTAGATCTAAGGATCCCATCATTACTTCTCCTTCTTTTCCTCCTTTTCCTTCTTCTCTTTCTCCTTCTCCTTCTCCTTCTCCTACATCTCCTCCTTCTCCTACATCTCCTCCTTCTCCATTCCTCCTCCATCTCCTCCTCCATCTCTTCCTCCTCCTCCTTCTCTATTTCTTCCTCCATCTCCTCCTCCATCTCCTCCTCTATCTCCTTCTCCTCCTTCTCCTCCTCCATCTCCTCCTCCTGCCGCAACTCCATCTGCTCCTCCTCCTCCTCCTTCTCTATTTCTTCCTCCATCTCCTCCTCCATCTCCTCCTCCATCTCCTCCTCCTCCTCCTTTTCCTCCTCCTCCTCCTCTATCTCCTCCATATCCTTCTCCTCCTCCTCCTCCTCCTCCTCCTCCTCCATCTCCTCCTCCATCTCCTCCATCTCCTCCTCCTCCATCTCCTTCTCCTCCTCCTCCTACATCTCCATCTCCTCCTCCATCTCCATCTCCTCCTCCATCTCCATCTCCTCCTCCTCCTCCATCTCCTCCTCCTCCATCTCCTCTTCCTCCATCTCCATCTCCATCTCCTCCTCCATCTCCTCCTCCTCCATCTCCTCTTCCTCCTCCATCTCCTCCTCCATCTCCTCCTCCATCTCCTCCTTCTCCATCTCCATCTCCTCCTCCTCCATCTACATCTCCTCCTCCATCTCCTCAATCTCCTCCTCCTCCTCCTCCACCACCTCCTCCTCCTCCACCATCTCCTCCATCTCCATCTTCATCTCCTCCTCCTTCTCCATCTCCTCCTCCTCCGTCCTCAATTGGTGCAACCCGAGGACACGGACAACATCCTTGGAGAGTTGAGGGTGACCACATGCATCCTGGAGCCCATCCTGACTGGTAAAGGAAGCCAGAAGTAGTTTGGTGGAGTGGGTCACGGTGATGGTTGATGCCTCCTTACAAGATTCCAGCAGGCCTAAACCCACTGTTGAAGAAACCATCACTGGACCCCACTCTCCCCCTTTTGGGCAAAGTAATGGAACATGTGATGACCTCACAACTCCAAGTGTTTTTGGAGGAAACTGAATATCTAGATCCATTGCAATCTGGCTTGAGACCAAGTCATGGAACTGAAACAGTCTTGGTCTCCTTAGTGGGTGATCTACACAGAGGACTGGACATGGGGAGTGTATCCCTGTTGGTTCTCTTGGACCTCTCAGTGGCCTTCCATACCATGGAGAGATGTCAGTGAAGTTCTGGCCTGACACCAGGCCCTCTTCTACGAACTTTGTCTTGCATGACTCATTGCCGGATGCTCTTCCCATGACCTAGAACCTAGACCTAGACCTAGACCTATGACCTAGTCATAGAATCCTAGAGTTGGAAGAGACCTGGTGGTCCATACAGTCCAACCCCATTCTGCCAAGAAGCAGAAAAATCACATTCAAAACAACACTGACAGATGGCCATCCAGATAGACAGTCACTGGTTTCTAATAGTTAGTCATTGACCTCTGAAAGGCATCAATTGATCTTTGATAGGTTCTCATTGAACTCTAATAGGCACTCATTGATCTCTGATAGGCTGTCACTGATATCCAATAGGCTGTCATTGACCACTGATAGGCAGTCACTGGTTTCTAATAGTCAGTCATTGATCTCTGAAAGGCATCAATTGATCTTTAATAGGCTCTCATTGAGTTCTAATAGATACTCACTGATCTCTGATAGACTGTCACCGATCTCTGATAGGCTGTCATTCACCACTGATAGGTGGTCACTGGTTTCTTACATGCAGTTATTGATCTCTGAGAGGCATCTATTGATCTTTGATAGGCACTCATTGACCTCTAATAGGCACTAATTGATCACTAATAGGCTGTCACCAATCTCTGATAGGCTGTCATTCACCACTGATAGGCTATCACTGGTTTCTAATAGGCAGTCACTGACCTCTGAAAGGCATCTATTGATCTTTGATAGGCACTCATTGATCTCTAATAGGCACTCATTGAGTTCTAATAGATACTAATTGATCTCTGATAGGCTGTTACTGATCTCTGATAGACTGTCATTCACCACTGATAGGTGGTCACTGGTTTCTAATAGGCAGTCATTGACCTCTGAAAGGCATCTATTGATCTTTGATAGGCACTCATTGATCTCTAATAGGCACTCATTGAGTTCTAATAGATACTAATTGATCTCTGATAGGCTGTTACTGATCTTTGATAGACTGTCATTGACCACTGATAGGCAGTCACTGGTTTCTAATAACCAGTCATTGATCTCTGAAAGGCATCCATTGATCTTTGATAGGCACTCATTGATCTCTAATAGGCACTCATTGAGTTCTAATAGATACTCATTGATCTCTGATAGGTTGTCACCGATCGCTTAAGAGGCTGTCATTGACCACTGATAGGCGGTCACTGGTTTCTAATAGGCAGTCATTGACCTCTGAAAGGCATCTATTGATCTTCGATAGGCACTCATTGATCTCTAATAGTCACTCATTGAGTTCTAATAGATACTAATTGATCTCTGATAGGCTGTTACTGATCTCTGATAGACTGTCATTGACCACTGATAGGCAGTCACTGGTTTCTAATAACCAGTCATTGATTTCTGAAAGGCATCCATTGATCTTTGATAGGCACTCATTGATCTCTAATAGGCACTCATTGAGTTCTAATAGATACTCATTGATCTCTGATAGGTTGTCACCGATCGCTTAAGAGGCTGTCATTGACCACTGATAGGTGGTCACTGGTTTCTAATAGGCAGTCATTGACTTCTGAAAGGCATCTATTGATCTTTGATAGGCACTCATTGATCTCTAATAGGCACTCATTGAGTTCTAATAGATACTTATTGATCTCTGATAGGTTGTCACCGATCGCTTAAGAGGCTGTCATTGACCACTGATAGGCGGTCACTGGTTTCTAATAGGAAGTCACTGACCTCTGAAAGGCATCTATTGATCTTTGATAGGCACTCATTGATATTGAACAGGCACTCATTGATTTCTAATCGGTCACCACTGATCTCTAATGGGCAGTCATTGATCTCTGATAGGCAGTCAGTGATCTCAGAAAGGCATCCATTGATCCTGGATAGGGTCTCATTGATCTCTAACAGGCCATCACTGATTGTTGATAGGCAGCCACATCAGCAGCAGGAGATGTCATTCTGCATCCCCCAGGCATTCATTGTGAGCTGATGTTGCAGAAATGCTCCCTGGCGCATGGCTTGCAAAACTCTTTCTCTCTCTCTCGTTCTTTGCCAGCAGTTGCTTGCCTGCGACAGGCCCGGTCCGCCAAGGCGGAGCCTGCAAAGAGGAGGATGCTCCGAGCCAAAGGAAGGACAGAGGAGAAGCTCAGAGCCTGCTGTGTCACTCTTGGGGTTGAGACAGAGGCACCCTGCTCTCGCCGGCGGGTTGCGAGACTCGGCCGACAGCAAAGGTAATACCTTGGAGAAGCTTCCCTCTTCTGCAGTTTCAAAATCCCTTCTTCTCCTTTCTCCCTCTTTAAAATAATTGCTGCTTCATTTGGGAAAATCAATCAGAAACACAAGGTATAGACATGAACCGGTCTGCCTCAGACCTATCTGTCTATCCTCATATCTATGAGTTGACCTACCTACTTTCTACCTATTGACCTACTTATCTATTAGTTCGTCAACCTATTTATCTCGCCGTCTACAAATAGGTAGGTGGACAGTCTAATAGGTAGGTCAGTAGATGGACAAATAGATAGGTAGCTAGGCTAATAAATAGGTAGGCAGATAGTTTAATAGGTAGGTTAGTGGATAGGTCAGTAGATGGACAAATAGTCAGGTAGAGAGTTAGCCTAATTACCTGACTACCTATTTGTCCATCTACTGATCTATCTACTCACCTACTTATTAAACTTCCTGCCCACCTATTTATTAGGCTACCTACCTATTTGTCCATCTACCAGCCTATCTACTTGCCTACCTATTACACTGTCTATCTATTTATTAGCCTAGCTACCTGACTACCTATTTGTCCATCTACTGATCTATCTACTCGCCTACCTATTACACTTCCTGCCTACCTATTTATTAGCCTACTTACCTACCTATTTGTCCATCTACCAGCCTATCTACTTGCCTACCTATTACATTGTCTGCCTATATTAGCCTAGCTACCTGACTACCTATTTGTCCATCTACTGATCTATCTACTCGCCTACCTATTACACTTCCCGCCTACCTATTTATTAGCCTACTTACCTACCTATTTGTCCATCTACTAGCCTATCTACTTGCCTACCTATTTCATTTTCTGCCTATATTAGCCTAGCTACCTGACTACCTATTTGTCCATATACTGATTTATCTACTCGCCTACCTATTTGTCCATCTACCAGCCTATCTACTTGCCTACCTATTACACTGTCTGCCTATTTATTTATTAGCCTAGCTACCTGAATACCTATTTGTCCTTCTACTGATCTATCTACTCGCCTACCTATTAAACTTCCTGCCTACCTATTTATTAGCCTACCTACCTACCTATTTGTCCATCTACCAGCCTATCTACTTGCCTACCTATTTCATTTTCTGCCTATATTAGCCTAGCTACCTGACTACCTATTTGTCCATATACTGATTTATCTACTCGCCTACCTATTTGTCCATCTACCAGCCTATCTACTTGCCTACCTATTACACTGTCTGCCTATCTATTTATTAGCCTAGCTACCTGACTACCTATTTGTCCATCTACTGATCTATCTACTCGCCTACCTATTAAACTTCCTGCCTACCTATTTATTAGCATACCTACCTACCTATTTGTCCATCTACCAGCCTATCTACTTGCCTACCTATTACATTGTCTGCCTATATTAGCCTAGCTACCTGACTACCTATTTGTCCATATACTGATTTATCTACTCGCCTACCTATTTGTCCATCTACCAGCCTATCTACTTGCCTACCTATTACACTGTCTGCCTATCTGTTTATTAGCCTAGCTACTTGACTACCTCTTTGTCCATCTACCGACCTATCTACTTGCCTACCGATTACACCTACGTATTTATTAGCATACCTACCTGACTACCTATATGTCCATCTACCAACTTATCTACTTGCCTATCCATTAGACTGCCTACCTATTCATTAGCATAGTTACCTATCTATTTGTCCATCTACCAACTTATCTACTTGCCTACCCATTAGACTGCCTACCTATTTATTAGCCCAGTAACCTAACTATTTGTCCATCTATCAACCTATCTACTTGCCTACCTATTAGATTGTTTGCCTACCTATTTATTAGCATACCTACCTGACTATTTGTCCATTTACTGACCTATCTACTTGCCTACCTTTCAGTCTATCTATCTGCCTATATATTGGTAGATAGATTAGATGATCTATCTACGTACCCACCTATTTACCTGGTTGTCTCCCTTATGTATCATCCATCCACCTACTATCTACTTTTGAGACTGCTTACCTACCTATTAATCTAGCTATCTGTCTATCTGTCTATCTATCTATCAATCATCTATCTATCTATCTATCTATCTATCTATCTATCTATCTATTATTTGATCCAAGAGCAAATGAAGGAGCCCATTCATGCCAGGTTTTGGTTCGGTTTGGAGAACTCCTTGCAAACTACCCAAAACCTGGAGCAGATTTCCTGCCCAACCGGACCCAACTGTTCCAATCTGACGGACTTCTCCTTCAATCTCAGAACTACGATGGGTTGTATTTACGATGTCTTGCTAACTTATATTTGCCTCAAACACCTTGAGGAAAGGGGTTTGGAGCCTGTTGTCTAACCCTTTCTCTCCTCCATCCAAAGATGGAGACGCTCCCCGAACCGCTGCTGCTCCGTATCCTGTCTTCCTTGCCGGCGGTGGATCTGATCCTGGTCTGCCGCCTGGTTTGCTCCCAATGGAAGGCCTTGATTGATGGGGCAGCCCTTTGGCTCCTGAAGTGCCAGCAGGAAGGATTTGCAGGACAAGAGGCAGAAGAAGACGGGGCCGAAAGCTGGCAGATGCTCTACTTCCTCAACAAGAGGAAGAGGAACCTCATCAAGAACCCAAACGGAGAAGGCAAGTAGCTGCGGATGTGGGTTCATCATTGTGTGCCATCAAGTCATGTCTGACTTCAGAAGAGGGTTGATTCTTTAGCTTGATGCCGCCATAAACAATAATAACAACAACAACTCTGTTGTCTTGCAGAGGGTCTGGAACACTGGGTGGATCTGGAGAATGGGGGCGATGGGTGGAATACGGAGGACCTCCCGGGAGATTTTGGGAAGGACTTCCCCATTGAAGACGTCCATCAGTATTTTGTCTCATCCTTTGGGTAAGCTTGGCTTTTCACTCTAACTCAAGCTAACTGTAACTCTAACTAACTCTAACTTATTGTCATTCAAATCAACTGGAATTCCTTTTAACACTAACTCTGAGTCACTCTAACCCTAACATACTTTAACCCCTAACTCTAACTAATTCTAACTCTAAGTCACTCTAATTCTACGTCACTTTAACTCTAATTCATTCTAACTTTAACTTTAAGTCACTTTAACTATAACTCTCACTCTAAGTCACTCTAACTCAAACTAACTTTAACTCATTCTAATTCTAAGTCACTCTAACTGTAACTCATTCTAACTCTAAGTCGAACTAACTTTAATTCTAACTCATTCTAGCTCCAAGTCACTCTGTCACTCTAACTGTAACTCATTCTAACTCTAAGTCACTTTAACTAACTTTAAATCTAACTCATTCTAACTCTAAGTCACTCTGTCACTTTAGCGCTAACTAATGCTAACTCTAAGTCACTCTAACTAACTTTAACTCATTCTAACTAACTTCAACTCTAACCCATTCTAACTCTAACTCTAAGTCACACTAGCTCTAACTTTAACTCATTCTAACTAACTTCAACTCTAACCCATTCTAACTCTAACTCTAAGTCACTCTAACTCTAACTTTAACTTATTCTAACTAACTCCAACTCTAACCCATTCTAACTCTAACTCTAAGTCACTCTAACTCTAACTTTAACTCATTCTAACTAACTTCAACTCTAACCCATTCTAACTCTAACTCTAAGTCACTCTAACTCTAACTTTAACTCATTCTAACTAACTTCAACTCTAACCCATTCTAACTCTAACTCTAAGTCACTCTAACTCTAACTTTAACTCATTCTAACTAACTTCAACTCTAACTCATTCTAACTCTAACTCTGTCACTCTAACTCTAACTTTAACTAATTCTAACTAACTTCAACTCTAACCCATTCTAACTCTAACTCTAAGTCACTCTGTCACTTTAGCGCTAACTAATTCTAACTCTAAGTCATTTTAATTAATTTTAACTCTAACTCATTCTAACTCAAAGTCACTCTAACTGTCACTTTAATGCTAACTCATTCTAACTCTAAGTCACTCTAACTCAGTGGTTTTCAGCCTGGGGTCTCCACATGTTTTTGGCCTACAACTCCCAGAAATCCCAGCCAGGTTACCAGCTGTTAAGATTTCCGGGAGTTGAAGGCCAAAAACATCTGGGGACCCCAGGTTGAGAACCACTGCTCTAACTCATGCTAACTAACTTTAGGTCATTCTATCTCCAACTAACTTTAACTCTAACTCATTCTAACTAACTTTAGGTCATTCTATCTCTAATTAACTTTAACTCATTCTAACTCTAAGCCACTCTAACTCTATGTCACTTTAACTCTAAAACATTCTACCTCTAAGTACTGTAAGTTTAACTCTAAGTCACTTTAACTCTTACTCATTCTAACTCTAAGTCACCCAAACTCTATGTCACTTTAACTCTCATTCTAACTAACTTTAACTCTAACATTCTAACTCAACTAACTCTAATTCGAAGTCACTTTAACTCTAGATCACTCTATCTCACTCGAACTCTAACTCACTCTGACATGAACTCTAACTCACTGCAATTCAGTTAACTCTAACAAACTAACACTAACTCCCTTGCACTCTGACCAACTCCCTCCCAATGTTCTGTTTTCCATTTCCGCCCTGACAAAACAAACAGAATGAGAACTAACTAACCATTGGATATTATTGTTCTCAATGGTCTGTCTCAACAGCAAAGTTCACCCTTGCTGGCTCACCTGTTTGTTGTGTTTGTTTGCTTGTTTGTATCACAGCTGGTGCAGCAAGGCTCAAGTCATCGATCTCCGGGCCGAGGGATACTGGGAAGAGCTGATGGACACCGTCCAGCCCAAAATTGTGGTGAAAGACTGGTAAATTGAGAGAAGGGGAAAAGAAAAAGAGAGAGTTGACAATTCACTTTGGACATGAAAAGGCATTTGTAAAAGAAGGTTACAATTCAAATCTGAAAAAACCCTTCTGATGCCCGGCAGGTACGCTGCTCGGTGTGACGCCGGCTGTCTCTACAGCCTGAAGGCCAAGCTGCTCTCGGAGAACGAAGATGTGGTGGCCGAGTTCGAGAGTGACACTATCGCGGTCCCCCAGGACAATGAAGGCGAATGGAATGAGGTTTGTCTCATGTCTGCGGGGAGAGGAGGCCAGGAGGAGACTCTAAGTCACTCTAACTTTAACCCATTCTAACTAACTTTAATTCTAACTCATTGTAACTCTAAGTCACTCTGTCACTTTACTCCATGAATGGCATTGAGCTAAGGGTCGACTCACCTGTTAATTGGCAAATTAACCAAATCCAGACCAGAGTGACAGACAGAGAGTGGTTGGCTAAGGACACAATCAGAGCTGTCCTTTCCCCAAAGCTGAGAGAGCTCTAAAATTCTAAAACTATAACTCTAAAACTTGAACTAACCTTAATTCTAACCAACTTTCTGCCTGGATCTACACTGCGAAATAATGCAACTCGGACTGCGTTATATGCGTCTACACTGACCATCTGATTCAGTTCAAACTCTAAATCTCAAACTGTGACTCTAACTCAAACTAACTATAACTCTCTCTTACTCTAACTCTAATTGTAACACAAACTAATTTTATAGCTCTAAACCTCTAACTCTAACTCAAACTAACTCTAAATATAACTGTTACCTCTAAAACTTCAACTCCAATTCTCTAACTCTGTCTCCACCTGACTCTGGCTCAAACTAACTCTAAATATTACTCTAATTCTAAAACTCTAACTCTATCTCCACCTTACTCTAGCTCAAACTAACTCTAAATATTACTCTAACTCTAAAACTCTAACTCTATCTCCATCTGACTCTAGCTCAAACTAACTCTAAATATTACTCTAACTCTAAAACTCTATCTCCACCTTACTCTAGCTCAAACTAACTCTAAATATTACTCTAATTCGAAAACTCTGTCTCTATCTCCATCTGACCCTAGCTCAAACTAACTTTAACTCTAAAACTCTAACTCCTAACTCTCTGACTCGACCTCTATCTGACTCTATTGTAATTCTCTAAGGATTATCTCTTTCTATCTCTAATTCTCTAAAACCCTTACTTCTAACTCTCTAAGTCTATCTCCACCTGACTCTAGCTCAAACTAACTCTAAATATTACTCTAACTCTAAAACTCTAACTCTATCTCCACCTTACTCTAGCTCAAACTAACTCTAAATATTACTCTAACTCTAAAACTCTAACTATCTCCACCTTACTCTAGCTCAAACTAACTCTAAATATTACTCTAACTCTAAAACTCTAACTCTTATCTCCACCTTACTCTAGCTCAAACTAACTCTAAATATAACTCTAATTCGAAAACTCTGTCTCTATCTCCATCTGACTCTAGCTCAAACAAACTTTAACTCTAAAACTCTAACTCCTAACTCTCTGACTCTACCTCTGTCTGACTCTATTGTAATTCTCTAAGGAATTACCTAACTCTTTCTACCTCTAATTCTCTAAAACCCTTGCTTCTAACTCTCTAACTCTATCTCCACCTGACTCTAGCTCAAACTAACTCTAAATATAACTCTAATTCTAAAACTCTATCTCCACCTGACTCCAGCTCAAACTAACTCTAAATATTACTCTAACTCTAAAACTCTAACTCTTTCTCCACCTTACTCTAGCTCAAACTAAATATTACTCTAACTCTAAAACTCTATCTCCACCTTACTCTAGCTCAAACTAACTCTAAATATAACTCTAACTCTAAAACTCTATCTCCACCTTACTCTAGCTCAAACTAACTCTAAATATAACTCGAATTCAAAAACTCTGTCTCTATCTCCATCTGACTTTAGCTCAAACTAATTTTAACTGTAAAACGCTAACTCTATCTCCACCTGACTCTAGCTCAAACTAACTCTAAATATTACTCTAACTCTAAAACTCTAATTCTTTCTCCACCCGACTCCAGCTCAAACTAACTCTAAATATAACTCTAAAACTCTCACTAACTAAGTCTAGGACTCTAAGTAATTTCCTTACGAACTCTAACTCTCTAACTCTATCTTACTCTAGCTCAAACTAATGCATAATGATAACACTGGGAGTCTAGCTCTAAAACTCTGACTTGGGTCTTGCTCTATCCCCACAGATTACCCACACCTTCAGCGACTATGGCCCGGGCGTTCGCTTCGTCCGCTTTGAACATGGAGGCCAGGACACCTGTTTCTGGAAGGGATGGTATGGGGCGCGGGTGACCCACAGCAGTGTCACGGTCGAGCCTTAAGGCCCGGATCCAGAATAAAGGATTTGGCGGAATGTTTGACTTCTGGGGACAACGGGATTTCACTACATTTCCCGATCCAATATCACCTTCCCCAGAGAAGTGAGGCTACGCATAGCTTGAACACCGCATACCTAAAATATTAAGGGGGGGGGGGAATGCTGGGCATTGTAGTCCAAGCTAACCCCTAGTTGTGTTTGGAAATAATGGACTCAATGGAAGGTCACAACCATGCGCTGGCTTGTATCTGACTTACAGCAAACCTATGGCAAAGTTTCCCCATTTGTCATTGTCTAACTCTGAAGCCGAGAGAGTGTGACTCGCTAAGTCACCCAATGGGTCTCTATGGCCAACAATGGAGATTCGAACCCAAGTGTCCTTGGAAAAGTGCACTGACATGCAAATAAATATCTCACCACAAGCTGTATAGTGTATCGGTATTTCTAGAGATCTCTCTATTATTATGATACTAGCTTGGGGACCCGGCACTGCCTGGGTAATTTGGGAAAGGCATTGTTTGCCAAGGTTGGTCTTTCTAAGTCATTTATGTGGCTTGCAGTCCTCTCAGGAAGTTAGTGATGGTACTACGAGTCCCATCATCCGTGGTCCATCCTCCTCCAAACCGCACCAGGATGTACAGTAGGTCATGAGGGCTCTGTGTGCCAAGTTGGGTCTTTGTTGGGGGCTTTGCTCGGTTCCCACAGTAGGGTGAGAAAGTACTACAAATTCCATCATCCATTGTCCATCCTCTCCCAAACCTCACCAGGATCTAAAGGGGATCATGGGGGTTATGTGTGTCTTGATTGGTCATTGGATGAGGGTTGCAGCGGTCTCGGGAAGTGAGTGGAGGTACTTCAAGTCCCATCATCCATGGTCTGCCCTCCTCCAAAGTGCAGTAGGATGTAGAGTGGGTCATGGGGGCTCTGTGTGCCAAGTTTGGTCTTTATCGGTCTTTGTTGGGGGCCAAAGTGATCTGTTGGAACTGATGGGTTTAAAAGTACTATAAATCCCATCAACCTTTGTCCATCCTCCACCAAACTTCACTAGGATGTAAAGGAGGTCATGGGGGTTATGTGTGCCAAGTTTGATCCAGGTCCGTCACCCATGCTGGTCATAGTGACCTGTGAAAGTGGGAGCCAATCAGAAAGCTGCCACATACACCGTCCTCCCTCCGCATACAAACACTGACTTTTATTATATACATAGATGATGATGATGATGATGATGATGATTAGATGGTAGGTATGGATTGATTGCATAGCTGAAGCCTGAACAAAAATGTAACAGTATCCAAAAGTCCCAGGCTCAGCCTGCTCCCTGAACACTGCCCGAGTAATCAGCTTCGTTCATCTTATTTCACACACACACACACTGATTCCTTGCACGCTCCAACAGAGGAAAAGGTTCAGGAGACATTGCGGTCATTTCTCAACCTGGGGGTCGGGACCCCTGGAGGGGTCGCGATGGCGTGTCAGAGGGGTCGCCAAGGACCATCAGAAAGCACAGTATTTTCTGTTGGTCATGGAGGTTCTGTGTGGGAAGTTTGGTCCAATTCTATTGTTGGTGGAGTTCAGAATGCTCTTTGATTGTAGGTGAACTATAAATCCCAGCAACTACAACTCCCAAATGTTATAGTCTATTTTCCACAAACACTACCAGTGTTCACATTTTGGGCATATTGAGTATTCGTGCCAAGTTTGGTCCAGATCCATCACTGTTTGGGTCCACAGTGATCTCTGGATGTAGGTGAACTACACCTCTCAATGCCCACCAAACCCTTCCAGTATTTTCAGTTGGTCATGGGAGTTCTGTGAGCCAAGTCTGGTTCAGTTTCATCGTTGGTGGAGTCCAGAATGCTCTTTGATTGTAGGTGAACTATAAATCCCAAGTGTCAAGGCCTATTTTCTCCCAAATCCACCAGTGTTCACATTTGGGCATATTGAGTATTCGTTCCAAGTTGGGTCCAGATCCATCATTGTTTAAGTCCACAGTGCTCTCTGGATGTAGGTGAACTACAACTCCCAAACTCAAGGTCAATACCCACCAAACCCTTCCAGTATTTTCTATTGGTCATGGGAGTTCTATGTGCCAAGTTTGGTTCAATCCCATCGTTGGTGGGGTTCAGAATGCTCTTTGATTGTAGGTGAACTATAAATCCCAGCAACTACAACTCCCAAATGTTATAGTCTATTTTCTCCCAAACTCCATCTGTGTTCGTATTTGGGCATATTGAATATTCATGCCAAGTTTGGTCCAGATCCATCATTGTGTAAGTCCACAGTGCTCTCTGGATGTTGGTGAACTACAACTCCCAAACTCAAGGTCAAAATAATATTATGGTTGGGGATCACCACAACACGAGGGTTGCGGCAATAGGAAGGTTGAGAAGTGTGAGTTCCCAGAGCAGCCCACAGATGTCGCTGTTGATCCTT
The DNA here is from genome assembly GCF_037176765.1 of Anolis sagrei. Classification (NCBI taxonomy): domain Eukaryota; kingdom Metazoa; phylum Chordata; class Lepidosauria; order Squamata; family Anolidae; genus Anolis; species Anolis sagrei. Next base: position 10,305,056 of record NC_090033.1, read on the forward strand.
TCTTTCCAAACTAGAATTTACTCCTTGCAGAAGGAGCGTTCAAAAAGGATATATGGGTTGCACCAATTCCACAAGAGGCAAAAACACATAATTTTCAAAAGAACCTTGTTTCCCTATAACTCTGGCTAGTTGGACTATGAGTCCCGTCTTCCTCGGACAATCAGCCTTGCAGATCGCAGCTTGCCACTGAGCATGGGCAGAGTCCTTGGACCCAAATAGGAAGACTCTTGGCTCTTAGGCTATGTAGTTTGCATTGGTGCTCGTAGGCGGAGAGGTAGAGACACCTTGTGGAACTACCACTCCCAGTATCCCATTGTATATATAGATCCAAGAAACTGGGATTCGCAGTGCTCTAGGATACAGATCCAAGGCCCTGGGAGACATAGTGCTCTAGGATACAGATTTGAGGCCCTGGGAGTCATAGTGCCTTCAGATATAGAATCAACGCCCTGGGAGTCACAGTGCTTTAGGATAAAGATTCAAAGCCCTGGGAGACATAGTGCCCTAGGATATAGAATCAAGGCCCTGGGAGATGTAGTGCCCTAGGATATAGATTTGAGGCCCTGGGAGTCATAGTGCCCTCGGATATAGATCCAAGGCCCTGGGAGACATAGTGCTCTAGGATACAGATCCAAGGCCCTGGGCAGCATAGTGCCCTAGGATATAGATTTGAAGCCCTGGGAGACATAGTGCTATAGGATACAGATCCAAGACCCTGGGAGACATAGTGCTATAGGATACAGATCCAAGGCCCTGGGAGATGTAGTACTCTAGGATATAGAATCAAGGCCTTGGGGGTCACAGTGCTTTAGGATAAAGATTCAAGGCCCTGGGAGACATAGTGCCCTAGGATATAGATTTGAGGCCCTGGGAGTCATAGTGCCCTCGGATATAGATCCAAGGCCCTGGGAGACATAGTGCTCTAGGATATAGAATCAAGGTGCTGGGAGATGTAGTGCCCTAGGTTGTGGATTCAAACCCTGGGGGACATAGTGCATTCAGGTATAGATTCGAGGTCCTGGGAGACATAGTGCCTTAGAATATAGAGTCAAGGGCCCAGAAGTGGATTCAAACTCGGCTCTCTCCACTATCTGCTTCAAAGTCTTGCAAACTTTTCTTTCTGGCTCCGTGCTTTCCTTAGGCCTCTGATCTACATGAAAACTTCTCACGTTCCTTAAAAATATATAATATACTATATTACTATATATTACATTTCCTAAAAGAATCCCAAACCTTGTGGAACTGTGGAGCGGAACAGACAACTCTGCATCTGTATGCTTGTCCATTGTGTCCTGCCTCATGTACAGAGGAGGAATTGTTGGAGACTACAGACAATGCCATTGCTGTTGTCCATTTTTTGGTCAAAAGATATCTAGCCGCCTGTGCGCCTTCTATTTTTATCAGTTTTATACTAATTTAAGCATTGCTTTTGATACAAAATAAATATAATATAATAAATATAATATAATAACATAATAATAATTATAATACAGTATATTATTATTATTATTCCTTCCTTTCATCCATCCATCGGTCCATCCATCCATACCTTCATCCATCCATCCAGTCTTCCTTCCTTCTCCCATCCATCCATCCATCCATCCATCCATCCATTCCTTCTTCCATCCATCCATCCATCCATCCATCCATCCATTGGTTCATCCATCCATTCCTTCCTTCCTCCATCCATTCATCCATCCATTCATCTATCCATCCATCCATCCATCCATCAATCCATCCATCCATCCAGCCTTCCTTCCTTCTCCCTCCCTCCCTCCCTCCCTCCCTCCCTCCCTTCCTCCATCCATCCATTGGTCCATCCATCCATCCCTTCCTCCATCCATCCATCCATTCCTTCTTCCATCCATCCATCCATCCATCCATCCATCCATCCATTCCTTCTTCCATCCATCCATCCATCCATCCATCCATCCATTCCTTCTTCCATCCATCCATCCATCCATCCATCCATCCATCCATTCCTTCTTCCATCCATCCATCCATCCATCCATCCATCCATTCCTTCTTCCATCCATCCTTCCATCCATCCATCGGTCCATCCATCCATCCATCCATCCATCCATTCCTTCCTCCATCCATCCATCCATCCATCCATCCATCCATCCAGTCTTCCTTCCTTCTTCCGTCCATCCATCCAGTCTTACTTCCTTCTTCCATCCGTCCGTCCATCCACCCATCCATCCATCCATCCATCCATTCCTTCCTCCATCCATCCATCCATCCATCCGCCAGCCTTCCTCCCTCCCTCCCTCCCTCCCTCCATCCATCCATCCATCCATCCATCGGTCCATCCATCCCTCCATCCATCCATCCAGTCTTTCTTCCTTTTTCCATCCGTCCGTCCGTCCGTCCATCCATCCATTCCTTCATCCATTCCTTCATCCATTCATCCTTCCATCCATCCATCCATCCATCGGTCTATCCATCCATCCATCCATTCCTTCCTTCATCCATCCATCCAGTCTTCCTTCCTTCTTCCATCCATCCACCCACCCATCCAGTCTTACTTCCTTCTTCCATCCGTCCGTCCATCCATCCATCCATCCATCCATTGGTTCATCCATCCATCCATTCCTTCCTCCATCCATCCATCCATCCATCCAGCCTCCCTCCCTCCCTCCCTCCCTCCCTCCATCCATCGGTCCATCCATCCCTCCATCCATCCATCCAGTCTTTCTTCCTTCTTCCATCCATCCATCCATCCATCCATCCATCCCTCCATCCCTCCATCCATCCATCGGTCTATACATCCATCCATTCTTTCCTTCATCCATTCATCCATCCATCCAGTCTTCCTTCCTTCTTCCATCCATCCACCCACCCATCCAGTCTTACTTCCTTCCTCCATCCATCCATCCAGCCTCCCTCCCTCCCTCCCTCCCTCCCTCCATCCATACATCGGTCCATCCATCCCTCCATCCATCCAGTCTTTCTTCCTTCTTCCATCCATCCATCCATCCATCCATCCATCCCTTCCTTCCTTCATCCATCCATCCATCCATCCATCCATCCATTCCTTCCTTCATCCATCCATCCATCCATCCATCCATCCAGTCTTCCTTCCTTCTTCCATCCATCCATCCGTCCATCCATCCATCCATCCATCCATCCATCCATTCCTTCCTTCTTTTCTTCCTTTTCCCATCCATCATCAATTTCTAAGAAGAATAGTGATCCTATGACTCCTCTCCATCCAAGCTCCTATGGATGCAGCCTAGAATCGCATTGGCCTTTTCTGATGCTCCATCACACTATTGACTCATGGTTTCACTTGTATTATATTACTCCTCCTCCTCCTCCTCCTACTATTAGTAGTAATATTGACCATTGTTCTAAGTGAGGCCCAACATAAGAAGCAGGTATAATTGATAACCCTGAAAAATAGGTGACGTTTTGAGGATCTAAGAACAAAGTATTGAGCACATATACATATATATATATATATATATATATATATATATATATATATATATTCTCTCTGCCAGCGACTTGATGAAAATGACTTGAAAGAGGGAAAGAAAACCCTCCAAAGGGAAGTGATTTTCCTCGCCCGCTTCGCCTTGGGGGAATTAAATCTTGTGTTTTTTCCACCCGGTCGGCAGCCGGTGGAATAATCCAATATATTACCCCTAATGTGCATCCAGTATTTATGGCGCCGGGGTTGACCTAACAGAACTTGAGCCTGACATTCTGTGAGACGACGACGAAGCCAAAGCAGAAGAAAAGCCGTTCCAAGAACTCCGAGATCAATTACAACCCATTTCCTGCAAGACCAACCAGAGGGAATAAAGGAGAGAATTATTTCTGGCACCAGATGGAATATGTGTGTGTGTATATATATATATTATATATATATATATATATATATATATATATATATATATATGAAGTAGAGAATTCTTGTTTTTGCAATGCAGGCTTTTTCTGCAAGTAAAAAAAAAATAGCAGCCTTGCTCCTCTACTATGTCTCCCAGGGCCTTGAATCTAAATCCTACAGCACTATATCTCCCAGGGCCTTGACTTTATATCCTAGTGCACTATGTATCCCAATACCTTGAATCTATATTCTAGTGCACTATGTTTCCCAGGACCTTGAATCTACACCCTAGTGTGCTATGTCTCCCAGTACCTTGAATCTACACCCTAGGGTGCTATGTCTCTCAGGACCTTGAATCTACACCCTAGTGTACTATGTCTCCCAGGACCTTGACTCTATATCCTAGTCCACTATGTCTCCCAGTACCTTGAATCTACAACCTAGGGTGCTATGTCTCCCAGGACCTTGAATCTACACCCTAGTGTACTATGTCTCCCAGGACCTTGACTCTATATCCTAGTCCACTATGTCTCCCAGTACCTTGAATCTACAACCTAGGGTGCTATGTCTCCCAGGACCTTGAATCTACACCCTAGAATGCTATGTCTCCCAGGACCTTGAATCTACAACCTAGGGTGCTATGTTTCCCAGGACCTTGAATCTATATCCTAGAGCACTATATATCCCAGGGCCTTGACTCTATATCCTAGTCCACTATGTCTCCCAGTACCTTGAATCTACACCCTAGGGTGCTATGTCTCCCAGAACCTTGAATCTAAATCCTAGAGCACTATATCTCCTAGGGCTTTGACTCTATATCCCAGTGCACTATGTCTCCCAGTACCTTGACTCTATATCCCAGTGCACTATGTCTCCCAGTACCTTGACTCTATATTCTAGTGCACTATGTCTCCCAGTACCTTGAATCTACACCCTAGGGTGCTATGTCTCCCAGAACCTTGAATCTATATCCTAGAGCACTATATCTTCCAGGGCCTTGACTCTATATCCTAGTCTCCCAGGACCTTGAATCTACACCTTAGGGTGCTATGTCTCCCAGGACCTTGAGTCTATATCCAGGAGCACTATGCCTCTCAGGGCCTTGGGTCTGTAACCTGCTGGACTATGTCTCCCACAGCTTTGAACCTATATTCTAGAGGACCATCTCTCCCAGGGCCTTGAATCTATATCCTTGGGCACTACATCTCCCAGGGACTTGACTCTATATCTTAGAGCACTATGTCTTCCAGGGCCTGGAATTGATACCCTAGCGTACAATGTCACTGAGGGCCTTGACTCTATATCCTAGTCCACTATGTCTCCCAGTACCTTGAATCTACATCCTAGGGTGCTATGTCTCCCAGGACCTTGAATCTATATCCTGGAGCACTATGTCTCTCAGGGCCTTGGGTCTATATCCTGGTGGACTATGTCTCCCAGGGCTTTGAACCTATATTCTAGAGCAGTATCTCTCCCAGGGTCTTGAATCTATATCCTTGGGCACTACATCTCCCAGGGGCTTGACTCTATATCTTAGAACACTATGTCTTCCAGGGCCTGGAATCTATACCCTAGCGTACGATGTCACTGAGGGCCTTAACTCTATATCCTAGTGCACTATGTCTCCCAGTACCTTGAATCTACATCCAAGGGTGCTATGCCTCCCAGGACCTTGAATCTACACCCTAGGGTCCTATGTCTCCCAGGAACTTGAATCTATATCCTACGCACTATGTCTCTCAGGGCCTCGGGTCTATGTCCTAGCGCACTATGTTTCCAAATACCTTGAATCTATATCCTAGAGCATTATGTCTCTCAGGGCCTTGGGCTATATCCTGTTGGACTATGTCTCCCAGGGCTTTGACTCTATATCCTAGAGCACTATGTCTCCCAGGGCCACCGAGATGATTTTATTGCGATTCAGCTGAAAAGGATGCAAAGCAGCAATATTTTGCCAAGCTGAGCATACAGTGTACAAAAATAAAGGCCTTTTTATACCTAAAACAGAGCTGCCAGGTTTGAATCTCCCATTCCCTGCCCCTCTGCCGGCTCCACGGTGATTGGCTGGCGCTCTACAGCTGGTAGGAGGCTTGGCCACCTCCTGAGCGCCTGGGCCAATCGCTGGGATTCTGCTGCCTCGGCGTCCTGACGAATCAGGAGAGAGGGAGATGGGACGAGAGGAAAACAATGGATTCTTGAGAGGATTATGGAGGTAGGAAATGTCCAACCGGCCAGCGAGTCCTGGGGCCTGTGAGCCAGCCATTCCTATTGTCATTGAGTGGCTGCAATAAACATTGATTGTCTGGCAAACCTGCCGTAATCCGGGTTTTTCCAGTGCTGAGAGACAGGAATAATGAGGGGATTTTGGCTGTAGTTTCAGTGGATAAAAGTTGAATCAGTAACAGATTAGGATAAAGTGTGGCTTTCTGAAGGCTTCCTTTGTCCTATTGAGATATGATCATAAATGCAAAGTGACCGCTTCCTCTGGGGGGTGGGGGGGGGGGGCAACTCCGAGGCCAGAGGTCACGATCCTTTGTTATTGTCCATGCAAATAGTGTCTTTTGATAAGGGTCTTCTGCTGCCTCGGCATCCTGACGAATCAGGAGAGAGAGAGGCGAGATGAGAGGGAAACAATGGATTCTTGAGAGGATTATGGAGGTAGGAAATGTCCAACCGGCCAGCGAGTCCTGGGGCCTGCGAGCCAGCCATTCCTATTGTCATTGAGTTGCTGCAATAAACATTGATTGTCTGGCAAACCTGCCGTAATCCGGGTTTTTCCAGTGCTGAGAGACAGGAATAATGAGGGGATTTTGGCTGTAGTTTCAGTGGATAAAAGTTGAATCAGTAACAGATTAGGATAAAGTGTGGCTTTCTGAAGGCTTCCTTTGTCCTATTGAGATATGATCATAAATGCAAAGTGACCGCTTCCTCTGGGGGGTGGGGGGGTGGGCAACTCCGAGGCCAGAGGTCACGATCCTTTGTTATTGTCCATGCAAATAGTGTCTTTTGATAAGGGTCTTCTGCTGCCTCGGCATCCTGACGAATCAGGAGAGAGAGAGGCGAGATGAGAGGGAAACAATGGATTCTTGAGAGGATTATGGAGGTAGGAAATGTCCAACCGGCCAGCGAGTCCTGGGGCCTGCGAGCCAGCCATTCCTATTGTCATTGAGTGGCTGCAATAAACACTGATTGTCTGGCAAACCTGCCGTAATCCGGATTTTTCCAGTGCTGAGAGACAGGAATAATGAGGGAATTTTGGCTGTGGCATCAGTGGATAAAAGTTGAATCAGTAACAGATTAGGACAAAGTGTGGCTTTCTGAAGGCTTCCTTTGTCCTATTGAGATATGATCATAAATGCAAAGTGACCGCTTCCTCTGGGGGATGGGGGGGGGGGCAACTCCAAGGCCAGAGGTCACGATCCTTTTTTATTGTCCATGTAAATAGTGTCTTTTGATAAGGGTCTTCTGCTGCCTCGGCATCTTGATGAATCAGAAGAGAGAGAGGTGAGACGAGAAGGAAACAATAGATTCTTGAGAGGATTATGGAGGTAGGAAATGTCCAAGCAGCCTGCGAGTCCTGGGGCCTGCGAGCCAGCCATTCCTATTGTCATTGAGTGACTGCAATAAACATTGATTGTCCGGCAAACCTGCCGTAATCCGGATTTTTCCAGTGCTGAGAGACAAGAATAATGAGGGAATTTTGGCTGTGGTATCAGTGGATAAAAGTTGAATCAGTAACAGATTAGGACAAAGTGTGGCTTTCCGAAGGCTTCCTTTGTCCTATTGAGATATGATCATAAATGCTAAGTGACTGCTTCCTCTGGGGGGCCAACTCCGAGGCCAGAAGTCATGGACCTTTGTTATTGTCCATGTAAATAGTGTCTTTTGATAAGGGTCTTCTGCTGCCTCGGCATCCTGACGAATCAGGAGAGAGAGAGGCGAGACGAGAGGGAAACAATGGATTCTTGAGAGGATTATGGAGGTAGGAAATGTCCAAGCGGCCAGCGAGTCCTGGGGCCTGCAAGCCAGCCATTTGTATTGTCATTGAGCGACTGCAATAAACATTGATTGTCTGGCAAATCTGCCATAATCCGGATTTTTCCAGTGCTGAGAGACAAGAATAATGAGGGAATTTTGGCTGTGGTTTCAGTGGATAAAAGTTGAATCAGTAACAGATTAGGACAAAGTGTGGCTTTCTGAAGGCTTCCTTTGTCTTACTGAGATATAATCATAAATGCCAAGTGACCGCTTCCTCTGGGGGGCCAACTCCAAGGCCAGAGGTCACGATCCTTTGTTATTGTCCACGCAAATAGTGCCTTTTGATAAGGGTCTTTTTCAAGTGGAGTTTTCCTTCTTTCCAGGGTCATGCAGGGGTGGCTGCCTTGTATTTTTATACATTTTAAATGTACACACTATCTAACATGGGAAGGGTCCTTGTTGTTGTTAGTGTCTTGGCAAACTGACCAAGGCTTAACCCTTATTATCCAGTCTGGTGTCCTTGTCCTTAGCAAAACTTATTTATTTATCGTGTCATCAGCAACCATACCATTGTATTACAATTCTAACAGAGCAAAACAAACACACAGATTAAAAAGAAAAGAAAAAAATACAGATTTTGCAAACTTGGTAGTTGGTTAAATGTCCTTTGACCAGTATCTGGCCACTTGGAGTGCCTCTGGGGTTGCGGCAAGAAGGTCCTCTATTGTGCATGTGGCAGGGCTCAGGTTGCATTGCAGCAGGTGGTCAGTAGTTTGTTCTTCTCCACACTCGAATGCCGAGGATTCCACCCTGTAGCCCCATTTCTTAAGATTGGCTCTGCATCTCATGGTGCCAGAGCGCAGTCTGTTCAGCGCCTTCCAAGTCGCCCAGTCTTCTGAGTGCCCAGGGGGGAGTCTCTCATCTGGTATCACCCATGGATTGAGGTGCTGGGTTTGGGCCTGCCACTTTTGGACTCTCGCTTGCTGAGGTGTTCCAGCGAGTGTCTCTGTAGATCTAAGAAAACTATGTCTTGATTTGAGTTGTTGACGTGCTGGCTGATACCCAAACAGGGGATGAGCTGAGATGTCTCTGCCTTGGTCCTTTCACTATTGGCTGCTCCTTCCCGGCGGATGTCAGGTGGTGCAATACCGGCTAAGCAGTGTAATTTCTCCAGTGGTGTGGGGCGCAGACACCCTGTGATAATGCGGCATGTCTCATTAAGAGCCACATCTATTGTTTTAGTGTGGTGAGATGTGTTCCACACTGGGCATGCATACTCAGCAGCAGAATAGCATAGCGCAAGGGCAGATGTCTTCAATGTGTCTGGTTGTGATCCCCAGGTTGTGCCAGTCAGCTTTCGTATGATGTTGTTTCTAGCACCCACCTTTTGCTTGATGTTCAGGCAGTGCTTCTTGTAGGTCAGAGCACGGTCCAAAGTGACTCCCAGGTATTTGGGTGTGTTGCAATGCTCCAGTGGGATTCCTTCCCAGGTAATCCTCCGAGCTCGGGATGCTTGTCTGTTATAGCGAAACTATAAGTTACTATCTTTTATGTGGGGAGGCAGTTATGTTCGACTTCACTAGCCCACAATATCTCCCAGGGCCTTGAATATCCTTGGGCACTATGTCTCCATTGCATGGATGGAAACTCTCCAGCCAGACTTGCTTTCTTGTCTTCCCGTATTGATTTCGTTTTGGCCTGGGTTCAAATGGCGCCTCCTTCTCCTGGCATTGGGTTCAAGGCGGCGTTGGCCTCACAATGATCCCAAATGCGATCGATTCCGTTCCAGCTGCTTAATTATGGAGATTGGGGCTTAAAAGCTTACTCAGGATCCCAACGAGCAGGGGAAATAATGGGGAAATGGCCCGGCCTGGGAGTGATGGAAACCGAGAGCAGAATTAGTGGGATTAGGGTACCGCTTGCCCACTCTCCCCGCCATTCATTCCCTTGTTTGTTTATTTATTTGCCTATTGAAACATTATTTTGTTGCGGAGGAAAGGAAATAAATAAATAAATAAATCCCCGAGCAGAACGGATGACTGAATTAAACCTGCCGGGAGCGTCTGTTTAATTGAAAACGCCATCTGTAATTTAAATGTCAGAGCCGGGGATGGTGATTAAACCCCTTTTTCGTGACGGCTTTGCCTCATTTCACCCTCTGAGAGCAGACAAGGGGCGGCTGCCAAGAGAGTGAGCCATGCAGGCTGGCTTGGCCATTAATAATAATAATAATAATAATAATTCCCCACCCACTGCCTCTTTGGCTTTCTCCAGCTTTCTACCTTGCTTTCGCTCTCTTTCCCTCCTTCTCTTGCTTTTCTCCCTTTCAGCCCCTTTCTTTCCTTCTCTCTTCTTCTCTCTCTCTTTCTTTCTCTCCCCCTTTCCATGTCCCTCCCTTCCTTCTTTCCTTCCGTTTTCCATCCATCCTTCAAATCAATTCATTCCTTTTTACATCCATCTATCCTTCCTTCCTTCTTTCATCCATCAATCTATCCTCCTTTCCTTCTTTCTTCCATCCTCCCACCCACCCACCCATCCATCCATCCATCCATTCTTCCTTCCTTCCTTCCTTTCTCCTTCCTTCCTTCCTTCCTTCCTTCCTTCCTTCCTTCCTCCCTCCATCCGTTCCTTCTTCCATCCATCCATCCATTCATCAGTCCATCCATCCATTCCTTCTTCCATCCATCCATCCATCCATCGGTCCATCCATCCATCCACCTATCCTTCCTTCCTTCCTCCATCCACCTATCCTTCCTTCCTTCTTCCATCCATCCATCCATGCATTGGTCCATCCATCCATTCTTTCTTCCATCCGTCCGCCCATCCATCCATCCATCCATCCATCCATCCATCCATCCATCCAGCCTTTTTTCCTTCTTCCATCCAATCCATCCATCCATCTACCCTTCCTCCCTCCTTCCTTCCTTCCTTCCTTCCTTCCTTCCTTCCTTCCTTCCTTCCTTCTTCCATCCATCTATCCTCCCTCCCTTCTTCCATCCATCCATCCATCCATCCATCCATCCATCCAGCCTTTTTCCTTCTTCCATCCAATCCATCCATCCATCTACCCTTCCTTCCTCCTTCCTTCCTTCCTTCCTTCCTTCCTTCCTTCCTTCCTTCCTTCCTTCCTTCTTCCATCCATCTATCCTCCCTCCCTTCTTCCATCCATCCATCCATCCATCCATCCATCTATCCAGCCTTCCTTCCTTCATCCATCCAGCCTGCCTGCCTGCCTGCCTTCCCTCCTTCCTTCCTTCCTTCCTTCCTTCCTTCCTTCCTTCCTTCCTTCCTTCCTTCCTTCTTCCATCCATCTATCCTTCCTTCCTTCCTTCCTTCCTTCCTTCCTTCCTTCCTTCCTTCCTTCCTTCTTCCATCCTTCCTTTGTTCTTCCATCCATTCATCCATCTATCCTCCCTTCCTTCTTCCATTCATCCATTTCTTCTTCTGTATATCGATCGATCGATCAATCCATCCATTGGTCCATCCATCCATTCCTTCTTCCATCCATCCATCCATCCATCCATCCATCCAGCCTTCCTTCCTTCTTCCATCCTTCCATTCATCTATCCTTCCTTCCTTCATCCATCCATCAATCAATCAATCCATCCTTTCCTTCTTCCATCCATCCATCCATCCATCCATCCATCCATCCTTCCTCCTTCCTTCCTTCCTGTCTTCTTTCCTTCCTTCCTTCCTTCCTTCCTTCCTTCCTTCCTTCCTTCCTTCCTTCTTTTTCCCATCCATGTGTTCATCCATCCACAAATTTCTAAGAAGAATAGAGTCATCCTACGACTTCTCTCCATCCAAGCTCTTATGGATGCAGCCTAGAATCGCATTGGCCTTTTCTGATGCTGCATCGCACTATTGACTCATGGTTTCACTTGTATTATATTAATAGTAGTAGTAGTAGTAGTAGTAGTAGTAGTAAGATTGACCATTGTTCTTAGTGAGGCCCAATATAAGAAGCATAGAGCAATACTTGTTTCCTCCAACAAGAGAGGAAATGATTAGAAAATTAGCAAATTCATCTGGAGAAAGGAAGCAAGGACCCGGGGGGTGACTAATCCCGTCCTTCAGCTAACTCTATTAAAGTTGGCTGTAATTAGATTGTAAACTATACGTTCTTGCTAAAGAAGGAAGACTAAAATTGAATCATTGCGCAGGAAGCCAGCTCCTATGGGATGTAATTAAAAAAACAGTGGTATGTTGACTCAAATGCAAACTTCATCGATTCATACAATGCTGTCCTGACATAGCAGGCAATACATCCGTAGAGAAAACACCCTGTTTGTGGATTGGTTTGATCCACAAAGGTTCCTAAATGGCCAGATGGATCCGGGTGAAAGTTGGCGCACAAAAACATCTCGCTCTGACTTAAAATACTGGCTGGGTTTTGATTAAATATTTCGTCCATTTATGGACACAGGGCCCCAAAAACACAACAGGCAATACATCTGTAACGAAACCACTCTGTTTGTGGGTTGGTTTGATCCACAAAGGTTCCTAAATGGCCAGATGGATCCGGGTGAAAGTTGGCGCACAAAATTATCACACTCTGACTTAAAATACTGGCTGGGTTTTGATTAAATATTTCGCCCATTTATGGGCACAGGGCCCCAAAAACACAACAGGCAATACATCTGTAACAAAACCAGTCTGTTTGTGGATTGGTTTGATCCACAAAGGTTCCTAAATGGCCAGATGGATCCGGGTGAAAGTTGGCGCACAAAATTATCACACTCTGACTTAAAATACTGGCTGGGTTTTGATTAAATATTTTGCCCATTTATGGGCACAGGGCCCCAAAAACATAGCAGGCAATACAGCTGTAACGAAACCAGTCTGTTTGTGGGTTGGTTTGATTCATAAAGGTTCCCAAATGGCTAGGTGGATCTGGGCAAAAGTTGGCACACAAAATCTTCAGGATCCAACTTGAAATACTAGCTAGGTTTTGAGGAAAATTTCCCCCTATTTTGGGAGCAGGGCCCCAAAAAAGTAATAGTTGTATGGAGTGCCCAGAAGCAGCCACAAGAGGGCAGTATAGAGGCAAAAAGAAAGCTGATCAATGGGTGTATTTCCAACTTATGGTGACACCGAGGCCAAATTGCCATCTTTCAGCATTATTTCTTGTTCTCTCTGTCTTTTCCTGCTTCTATCCCTCTCTCCTTTGTTCTCTCTTCTGTCATCTCTTTCTTGTTCCTGGATGAAATGAACAGTGGGGAGGAAATCTCAGCCTTGACACTTTCAGATCGATCCATAGACATGACCCCCATTAGCCGCCTTTCTGACTCCGAATGGCCAGCTTCCTGGGGTTTCGTCTTGGCCGATCGATTTCAAAGGTCTCCGAGAAATGGAGGCATTTCCCCCATTGTTCAATTTGATTCACACACACACACACACACACACATATTCAGTGCCAGCGCTGCTTTGGTTGGCCTTTGCTTTGCGGCCATTTCTTTCCCTCATACGCCTGTCTTTTCTTTCTTTCCATCGTCCCTTGCTCTTCCTTAAATACCTTCCTTGCTTTTTCTTCATCCCTTCTTTCCTTCCTTCTTTTCTGTGCCCTTCCTTCTTCTCTCTCCCCATCCCTTCCTTCATCCATTCTTTTTTTCTTTCCTTCCTTTCTCTTCTATCTTTTTGCTTCCCTCCTTCCCTTCATCGCTTCTTTCCTTCCTTCCTTTTCCCTTCTTCTTCTTTCTTTTCTTCATCTACCTTTTCTTCCTTTATTCATTCACCTTTTCTTTCTTTTCTTCCTTCATCCGCTCCTTCCTTTCTATTTAATCTTTTCTCTTCCCTCCCTTTGTCCTTTTTTTCTTTCATTTCTCTTCCCTTCTTCTTTATCTCTCCCTCCCTCCATCCTTCCTTCTTCCTCCCTCCCTTCTTTGTTTCCTTCCTTCATCCATTCCTTTCTCTTTCATCTTTTCTCTTCCTTCCCTCCCTTATTTCCATTCTTCTTCCTCCATTCCATCTTTCCTTCCCTTCTCTTCCATCTTTTTGCTTCCATCCTTCCCTTCATCCTTTCTTTCTTTCCTTCCTTTCCCCCTTTTCTTCTATTTTCGTCATCCATCTTTTCTTCCTTTATTCATTCACTTTTTCCTTTCCTTTCTTCCTTCGTCCACTCCTTCCTTTCTCTTTCATCTTTTCTCTTCCCTCCCTTTCTCGTTTTCCCTTTCCTTTCTCTTCCCTTCTTCTTTATCCCTCCCTCCCTCCATCCTTCCTTCTTCCTCCCTCCCTTTTTTGTTTCCTTCCTTCATCCATTCCTTTCTCTTTCATCTTTTCTCTTCCTTCCCTCCCTCCCTTATTTCCTTTCTTCGTCATTCCATCTTTCCCTCCCTTCCCTTCCATCCTTTTGCTTCCATCCTTCCCTTCATCCCTTCTTTCTTTCCTTCCTTTCTTCTCCCTTTTTCTTCTTTCTTTTCTTCATCCATCTTTTCTTCCTTTATTCATTCACTTTTTCCTTTCCTTTCTTCTTTCGTCCACTCTTTCTTTTTCTTTCATCTTTTCTCTTTCCCCCATTTGTCCTTTTTTCTTTCCTTTCTCTTCCCTTCTTCTTTATCCCTCCCTCCCTCCATCCTTCCTTCTTCCTCCCTTCCTTTTTTGTTTCCTTCCTTCCTTCATCCATTCCTTTCTCTTTCATCTTTTCTCTTCCTTTCCTCCCTCCCTTATTTCCTTTCTTCTTCATTCCATCTTTCTTTCCCTTCTCTTCCATCTTTTTGCTTCCATCCTTCCCTTCATCCCTTCTTTCTTTCCTTCCTTTCTTTTCCCTTTTTCTTCTTTCTTTTCTTCATCCATCTTTTCTTCCTAAATTCATCCACTCTTTCCTTTTTCTTTCATCTTTTCCCTTCCCTCCCTTTGTCCTTTTTCTCTTCCCTTTCTCTTCCCTTCTTCTTTATCCCTTCCTCCCTTCATCCATTCTTCCTTCTTCCTCCCTCCTTTGTTTCCTTCCTTCATCCGTTCCTTTCTCTTTCATCTTTTCTCTTCCCTCCCTCCCTTATTTCCTTCCTTCCTTCCTTCCTTCCTTCCTTCCTTCCTCCATCCATTCCTTCATCCATTCATCCATCCAGTCTTCCTTCCTTCATTCATCCATCCATCCATTCCTTCTTCCATCCATCCATCCATCCCTCCGTCCGTCCATCTAGCCTTCCTTCATCCATCCATCCATCCATCCGTCTGTCCGTCCATCCAGCCTTCCTTCCTTCCTTCCTTCCTTCCTTCCTTCCTTCCTTCCTCTGTCCATCCATCCATCCATCCATCCATCCAGCCTTCCTTCTTTGTTTTCTTCCTTCATCCATTCCTTTTTCATCTTTTCTCTTCCCTCCCTCCCTGATTTCCTCCCTCCATCCCTTCCTTCCTTCCTTCCTTCCTTCCTTCCTTCCTTCCTTCCTCCATTCATTCCTTCTTCCATTCATCCATCCAATCTTCCATCCATCCATCCAGTCTTCCTTCCTTCCTTCATCCATCCATCCATTCTTCCATCCATTCTTCCATCCATTCATCCCTCCCTCCCTCCCTCTCTCCCTCTGTCTGTCCATACATCCATTCAGCATTCCTCCCTCCCTCCGTCCATCCAGGCTTCCTTCCTTCCTTCCTCCCTCTATCCATCCATCCATCCATCCATCCATTCCTTCTTCCATCCATCCATCCATCCATCCATCCATCCATCCAGCCTTCCATCCATCCTCCTTCCTTCCTTCCCTCCCTCCCTCCCTCCCTCCCTCTTCAATATTCAATCAATCAAGAATCAATCATGGAGCACCTTCCTGCTCCTATTTCTTTGCAATGCCTTTGCAGAGAAGCTGACACAAGTCCCTTCCAAATAGCAGAGCATCATTGAATAAATAATAAATATCTGGAAACACCTCCTTGGCCGATAAGTAAATCAATTTCATGGATGAGCCTTTGTTTAAAGACAAATCCCGGGGCGAAAAATGTCAAAGCTTGGGTCAAAAATGCACTTGCGACAAAGAAAAAAGGCAAGATGGATAGTGGTCTTGTTTTGCGGTGCTTTCAGGGGGGAAAGGCTCACAGATAGATGCTTTTAATCCGTATTTAAAAGGCAGCCTCTCCTCCTTTCCCTGCGGCGCAAAGCTTTTGACAAAGGCTCTCATTACCGTAAGGCTTTAATGCCGGGAAAAAGCCTATTCATATAATTAAAGGACAGAAAACGGAATCAAATCTTTGAGGTTTTTCTCTTTATCAGACACAGAGCCGCGTGAAAGAACAGCAAAAGGAATAAGATGCTTTCGGGGACCTATCCTTTTTCCTTTTTTGAGTTTTGGGGGAAATGGATAATCAAGATCTGTTCCTATATATATCAGGCATGTCGGAAGAGTCGGAAATCGTAAGAAAATCGGACGTTTCGCAAGCCAGAAGCCACATCTGAAATGTTTGTGTGGCCCATATCAAATATTTTAGACTCGAAACTTATCCCATCCTGTTTCATTTTCATTTTGTAAAACTCAGCAGGCTCCCAAAATCAGTTTCTGTCGCAGCTCAGCACATCGAAGATGGCTTTGAAAGGCAGCAGATCACCGGACTTATATCCCCATACCAAATTCAACTTATATCCCCATACCAAAAAAGGGAAATGCGAAAGACTGCTCCAACTTCCGTACAGTGGCCCTTATTTCTCATGCCAGGAAGGTAATGCTCAAGATCCTGCAAGGAAGACTCCAGCAAGACATGGAGCGAGAGTTGCCAGATGTTCAAGCTGGGTTTAGAAAAGGCAGAGGAACCAGAGACCAGATTGCCAACATCCGGATGCTGGAGAATGGAGAAAGGCAGGGAGTTTCAGAAAAACATCTATTTCTGCTTCATTGACTATTCTAAAGCCTTTGACTGTGTGGATCATCATAAATTGTGGCAAGTTCTTGGTGGGATGGGCATCCCAAGCCCCCTTCCCTCTCTCCTGAGGAATCTGTACAAGGACCAAGGAGCCACAGTCAAAACTGACCATGGAGGAACAGACTGGTTCAAGATTGGGAAAGGCGTACGGCAAGGCTGCATCCTCTCACCCAACCTTTTTAACTTGTATGCAGAACACATCATGCGATGTGCGGGGCTTGAGGAATGCAAAGCTGGGGTGAAAATTGCTGGAAGAAACATTAACAACCTCAGATATGCAGATGACACCACTCTGATGGCCGAAAGCGAGGAGGAGCTGAGGAGCCTTCTAATCAAGGTGAAAGAAGAAAGCGCAAAAGCCGGGTTGCAGCTAAACATCAAAAAAACCAAGATTATGGCAGCAAGAATGATTGACAACTGGAAAATAGAGGGAGAAAATGTGGAGGCCGTGACAGACTTTGTATTTCTAGGTGCAAAGATGACCTCAGATGCAGACTGTGGCCAGGAAATCAGAAGACGCTTCCTTCTTGGGAGGAGAGCAATGTCCAATCTTGATAAAATAATAAAGAGTAGAGACATCAGACTGGCAACAAAGATCCATTGCCTAGTCAAAGCCATGGTCTTCCCTGTAGTCACCTACAGATGTGAGAGCTGGACCTTAGGGAAGGCTGAGCGAAGGAAGATAGATGCTTTTGAGCTCTGGTGTTGGAGGAAAGTGCTGAGAGTGCCTTGGACTGCGAGAAGATCCAACCAGTCCATCCTCCAGGAAATAAAGCCCGGCTGCTCACTGGAGGGAAAGATACTAGAGACAAAGTGGAAGTCCTTTGGCCACATCATGAGGAGACAGGAAAGCCTAGAGAAGACAATGATGCTGGGGAAAGTGGAAGGCAAAAGGAAGAGGGGCCGACCAAAGGCAAGATGGATGGATGGCATCCTTGAAGTGACTGGACTGACCTTGAGGGAGCTGGGGGTGGTGACGGCCGACAGGGAGCTCTGGGGTAGGCTGGTCCATGAGGTCACGAAGAGTCGGAGACGACTGAACGAATGAACAACAGATCACCGGAGCTGTCTTCATAGACCTGTCAGCAGCCTATGATACTGTGAACCACCGCCTCCTCCTGAGAAAAATGTATAGTATCACAAAGGACGAGAACCTCACCCGCCTCATAGGAATTATTTCTATGGCTCACAGTGGTCTCAGGAAGTTAGTGAAAATACTGCAAGTCCCATAATCTGTGGTCCATCCTCCAAACAGCACCGGGATGTAGAATGGGTCATGGGGGCTCTCTGTGCCAAGTTTGGTCTTGATTGGTCATTAGATAAGGATTGCAGCAGTCTTGGGTAGGGAGTGGAGGTACCTGCAGTCCCATCATCCATGGTCTGTCCATCCATGGGACTTGCAGTATTTTCACTAACTTCCTGAGACCACTGTGAGCCATAGAAATAATTGATAAAGACCAAACTTGATACACAATGTCTATCTCAAATAACCCGGGCAGCGCCGGGTCCCCAAGCTAGTAATGAATAAATAATACTTCTAACAAGCATCCAACAATTCCAAATCCTTTCTATAGTATTAATAATATTAATAATAATACATCTTAATAATAATATAAAAGGTATTTGGTATATTATTATTAATAATAATAATATAGAAGGGATTTGGAATATTATTATTAAGAATAATCAATAATAATAATAATAATAATATTTAGAATTCTTGAATGTTTAGTGCCAAGTTATATCTTGAGCAAAAAGAGAGAGGAAAAAGGAGGGAACGAACAAGAGACAAAGAAAGAGAGAGAAAGGCAATCCCGCCAAGCAAGGACAAGGCCTCTTAACGAGCTTCCCTTTAATTGCATTGCACATAATATTGCTTTTTCCTTTGCGTGAATGAGGGATGGAACATCTGGAGGGAAACATAATGTCCAGGTGGCAATTTTGGGGGATATTTAAAGGGTAATTTACGCCAGACAATGGTTGCGGAAACCCATTACGGATGGGGTCTCCGGCGGCCGAAACAAACACAGCTGATGGCAATTAGCGAGAGCCACTAATGAAATTAAAATCAAGAATATTCCAAAGGCATTCAGTCGGTTGCACTCTTGTCATCAAGAGGGGAAGAAAAGACGCAACTCCAGCTCCCATCATCCACAAACTGGGAATATTTGCATATGCATAATGAGACATTACAGCTATTTTCATATACGTAATGAGATTCTGTGGTGGTGGGACCCAACGTTTGTATATATGCCTAATATATAGTGTCATAATGTGCAATATCTGTAATATTTGTGTACATTTTGATGCGAAGGTGACACTCTCCCATTGAAAGACTGGGAGTTGTAGTTGTACAAGGTTCTGGAGAAGGTGGTGGAGAAAACCAATTATCTGGATCCATTTCAGGAGAGAATGCTTCCGGAACATGGCCACACAGCCCAGAAAACACATAACAACCCAGTGATTCTGACCATGAAAGCCTTCAACAATACATTAGAGTCCAAGTGATGTTCATTTATGGATGAGAGACTTCCAAATTGCCTTATTATCTTATTATCTTATCTTGCTTATTATCTTGCAAACTCAAGTTGCCTTATTATCTTGCAAACTCAAGACCAAACTTGGCACACAGAGTCCCCACTGTTTGGATGGGCCTCTTTAGCAAGTGCTTTGGTTGTGCTTTGCACATTGGTGGGAAAAGGTCATGCTCGAGGTGGAGCCATGCCAAAGCTATTTCCATCTCCTGCTGAGTCCATCTTTGCAAAGGTCACAACAGATTGCCCTTTCGACCCCTCTCTCGGGCCACAAACTCGCCGGAAAGGCCAGGCATCGAGCCATAATTGCCGGCGATATATTCAGAATATGCCAACTTGACCTTATGGAGATGACATCTCATCACTCTTCTTTTATGCATGATGCAGAGAGCAGCCGGTGAGGAACCAAAAAAGCATTTATTCCCAATCTCAAGGCAGTGGAAAATGAGAGACTCGGGAGGTCTAGCCCCCTTTCCCACCTCTCTCAATGGATCCATCAGGACATGGATCAAGCAGGGGTTGGGTTTTCCTCTGGCTGAGAAAGGCAAGGAGAGATCCCAGTTTATGAGTACAACCTTTGCTTGGATAAGACAATCACTTATTGAATGCAGAATCAGTTATTTGGACAGCAAAAACCTGTTGTCAGCTCAAGTCTTGCATAACTGGGGCATCTTTGACTGAGTCAAAATTGACTTTGACTAATGGGAACCAACATAATGTTATTATATATTATCCTGACATAAACAGCTCTGCTCAGGATGGCTGGAAGGAAGGGAAAGAGGACGGAAGGAAGGAGGATGGGTAGAAAGGTGTAAGAATGGAAACAAGCAAGAAGGAGATGACAGAAAGAGGGAAAGGGGGCTAGACGTCCCAAGTATCTCGTTTTCCAATGGAAACAAGCTTGGGAATGGAAATGAGCAAGATATGGATGGAGGCAAGAAAGGATGATTGGAAGGAGGAAGGAAGGAAGGAAGGAAGGAAGGAAGGAAGGAAGGAAGAAAGGAAGGAAGGAAAGAAGGAAGGAAGGAAGGAAATGAATAGAAAGAGATAGGAATGGAAACTATTAACAGATGGATGGAAAGAAGGAGATGACAGAAAGTGGTAAAGGGGGCTAGACATCCCAAGTATCTCATTTTCCAATGGAAACAAGCTTGGGAATGGAAATGAGCAAGAGATGGATGGAAGCAAGGGAGGATGAATGGAAGGAGGAAGTAAGGAAGGAGATGAATAGAAAGAGATAGGAATGGAAACCATTAAGAGGTGGATGGAAAGAAGGAGATGATAGAAAGAGGGAAAGGGGGCTAGACATCCCAAGTATCTCATTTTCCAATGGAAACAAGCTTGGGAATGGAAATGAGCAAGAGATGGATGGAAGCAAGGAAGGATGAATGGAAGGAGGAAGGAAGACAGGAGGATGGATAGAAAAGGTGTAAGAATGGAAACAAGGAAGAGATGAATGGAAAGAAGGAGATGACAGAAAGAGGGAAAGGGGGCTACACGTCCCAAGTATCTTGTTTTCCAATGGAAACAAGCTTGGGAATGGAAATGAGCAAGAGATGGATGGAAGCAAGGGAGGATGAATGGAGGAAGGAAGGAAGGAAGGATACAAAAGGTGTAAGAATGGAAACAAACAAGAAATGAATGGAAAGAAAGAGATGACAGAAATAGGGAAAGAGGGCTAGACGTCCCAAGTATCTCATTTTCCAATGGAAACAAGCTTGGGAATGAAATGAGCAAGAGATGGATGGAAGCAAGGAAGGATGAATGGAAGGAGGAAGGAAGGAAGGAAGGAAGGAAGGAAGGAAGGAAGGAAGATGGATAGAAAAGATGTAAGAATGCAAACAAGCAAGAGATGAATGGAAAGAAGGAGATGACAGAAAGAGGGAAAGGGGGTGAGACGTCCCAAGTATTTTCCAATGGAAACAAGCTTGGGAATGGAAAAGAGCAAGAGATGGATGGAAGCAAGGAAGGATGAATGGAGGGAGGAAGGAAGGAAGGAGTATGGATAGAAAAGGTGTAAGAATGGAAAGGAGATGACAGAAAGAGGGAAAGGGGGCTAGACGTCCCAAGTAGTTTCCAATGGAAACAAGCTTGGGAATGGAAATGAGCAAGAGATGGATGGAAGCAAGGAAGGATGAATGGAAGGAGGGAGGAAGGAAGGAGTATGGATAGAAAAGGTGTAAGAATGGAAAGGAGATGACAGAAAGAGGGAAAGGGGGCTAGACGTCCCAAGTAGTTTCCAATGGAAACAAGCTTGGGAATGGAAATGAGCAAGAGATGGATGGAAGCAAGGAAGGATGAATGGAAGGAGGAAGGATAGAAAAGGTGTAAGAATGGAAACAAACAAGAGATTAATGGAAAGAAAGAGATGACAGAAAAAGGGAAAGTGGGCTAGACGTCCCTAGTATTTTCCAATGGAAACAAGCTTGGGAATGGAAATGAGCAAGAGATGGATGGAAGCAAGGAAGGATGAATGGAAGGAAGGAAGGAAGGAAGGAAAGAAGGAAGGAAGGAGATGAATAGAAAGAGATAGGAATGGAAACTATTAAGAGATGGGTGGAAAGAAGATGACAGAAAGAGGGAAAGGGGGCTAGACGTCCCAAGTATCGCGTTTTCCAATGGAAACAAGCTTGGGAATGGAAATGAGCAAGATATGGATGGAGGCAAGAAAGGATGATTGGAAGGAGGAAGGAAGGAAGGAGATGAATAGAAAGAGATAGGAATGGAAACCATTAAGAGGTGGATGGAAAGAAGGAGATGACAGAAAGAGGGAAAGGGGGCTAGACATCCCAAGTATCTCATTTTCCAATGGAAACAAGCTTGGGAATGAAATGAGCAAGAGATGGATGGAAGCAAGGAAGGATGAATGGAAGGATGAAGGATAGAAAAGGTGTAAGAATGGAAACAAACAAGATTAATGGAAAGAAAGAGATAACAGAAAGAGGGAAAGGGGGCTAGATGTCCCGAGTATTTTCCAATGGAAACAAGCTTGGGAATGGAAATGAGCAAGAGATGGATGGAAACAAGGAAGGATGAATGGAAGGAGGAAGGAAGGAAGGAAGGAAGGAAGGAAGGAAGGAGATGAATAGAAAGAGATAGGAATGGAAACTATTAAGAGATGGGTGGAAAGAAGATGACAGAAAGAGGGAAAGGGGGCTAGACGTCCCAAGTATCGCGTTTTCCAATGGAAACAAGCTTGGGAATGGAAATGAGCAAAGAAGGATTAATGGAAGGAAGAAGGAAGGAAAGAAGGAAGGAAGGAGATGAATAGAAAGAGATAGGAATGGAAACTATTAAGAGATGGATGGAAAGAAGATGACAGAAAGAGGGCAAGGGGGCTCCAATGGAAACAAGCTTGGGAATGGAAATGAGCAAGAGATGGATAGAAGCAAGGGAGGATGAATGGAAGGAGGAAGGAAGGAGATGAATAGAAAGAGATAGGAATGGAAACTATTAAGAGATGGATGGAAAGAAGGAGATGACAGAAAGAGGGAAAGGCAGCTAGACATCCCAAGTATCCCGTTTTCAAATGGAAACAAGCTTGGGAATGGAAATGAGCAAGAGATGGATGGAAGCAAGGAAGGATGAATGGAAAGAGGAAGGAATGAATGAATGAATGAATGAATGAAGGAAGGAAGGAAGGAAGGAAGGAGGATGGATAGAAAAGGTGTAAGAATGGAAACAAGAAAGAGATGAATGGAAAGAAGATGACAGAAAGAGGGAAAGGGGGCTAGACGTCCCAAGTATTTTCCAATGGAAACAAGCTTGGGAATGGAAATGAGCAAGAGATGGATGGAAGCAAGGGAGGATGAATGGAAGGAGGAAGTAAGGAAGGAGATGAATAGAAAGAGATAGGAATGGAAACCATTAAGAGGTGGATGGAAAGAAGGAGATGACAGAAAGAGGGAAAGGGGGCTAGACATCCCAAGTATCTCGTTTTCCAATGGAAACAAGCTTGGGAATGGAAATGAGCAAGAGACGGATGGAAGCAAGGAAGGGTGAATGGAAGGAGGAAGGAAGGTAGGAAGGAAGGAAGGAAGGAAGGAAGATGGATAGAAAAAGTGTAAAAATTGAAACAAGCAAGAGATGAATGGAAAGAAGGAGATGACAGAAAGAGGGAAAGGGGGCTACACGTCCCAAGTATCTTGTTTTCCAATGGAAACAAGCTTGGGAATGGAAATGAGCAAGAGATGGATGGAAGCAAGGGAGAATGAATGGAGGAAGGAAGGAAGGAAGGATTCAAAAGGTGTAAGAATGGAAACAAACAAGAAATGAATGGAAAGAAAGAGATGACAGAAATAGGGAAAGGGGGCTAGACGTCCCAAGTATCTCATTTTCCAATGGAAAGAAGCTTGGGAATGAAATGAGCAAGAGATGGATGGAAGCAAGGAAGGATGAATGGAAGGAGGGAGGAAGGAAGGAAGGAAGGAAGGAAGGAAGGAAGGAGGATGGATAGAAAAGATGTAAGAATGCAAACAAGCAAGAGATGAATGGAAAGAAGGAGATGACAGAAAGAGGGAAAGGGGGTGAGACGTCCCAAGTATTTTCCAATGGAAACAAGCTTGGGAATGGAAATGAGCAAGAGATGGATGGAAGCAAGGAAGGATGAATGGAGGGAGGAAGGAAGGAAGGAGTATGGATAGAAAAGGTGTAAGAATGGAAAGGAGATGACAGAAAGAGGGAAAGGGGGCTAGACGTCCCAAGTATTTCCCAATGGAAACAAGCTTGGAAATGGAAATGAGCAAGAGATGGATGGAAGCAAGGAAGGATGAATGGAAGGAGGAAGAAAGGAAGGAAGGAAGGAAGGAGATGAATAGAAAGAGATAGGAATGGGAACTATTAAGAGATGGATGGATGGAGGGAAGGAAGGAAGGAAGGAAAGGGGATGCAACTCCAGCAGGTCCGTATTCCTCCTCCTCTTCCTCCTCTTCCTCCCCCTCTTCCTCCTCCTCTTCCTCCTCTTCCCCCTCCTCTTCTCCTCTCCTCCTCCTCCTCCTCTTCCTCCTCCTCCTCTTCCTCCTCCTCTTCCTCCTCCTCCTCTTCCTCCTCCTCTTCCTCTTCCTCCTCCTCTTCCTCCTCCTCTTCCTCCTCCTCCTCTTCCTCCTCCTCTTCCTCCTCCTCTTCCCCCTCCTCTTCTCCTCTTCCTCCTCCTCCTCTTCCTCCTCCTCTTCCTCCTCCTCCTCTTCCCTCTCCTCTTCTCCTCTCCTCCTCCTCCTCTTCCTCCTCCTCTTCCTCCTCCTCCTCCTCCTCCTCCTCCTCCTCCTCCTCCTCCTCCTCCTCCTCCTCTTCCTCCTCCTCCTCCTCCTCCTCCTCTTCCTCCTTCTCCTCGCTTCCCCTCTGACACAAATCCAGCTATTGCCATCGATTTTCTGTTCGGTCTGAGGCCCAGCTCAGCGATATCAAATTGCTCCTCTCGGCTCGGCTGAGTTAATGCCAGCCTTTTCCAGTTAAAATGGGAGCCCTCCCCAAATTTCTCTCCCTCTCTACAAGAAAAGTCCCCCACCTCCCCCCCCCCAAAACCCCCTTTAAGACATTCACTTTCCTCGTCTAGGATGTTGCTCTTCGCATGATATTCTCCAAGGGCTTTGGCATTTGATTGCAATGCTTTCTTTGCCGATTCATGAATTGGTCCTATTTTTGCAAAGGCCAGGGTGCCCCATATCCAGGCGAGGAATAAACTTTTAATGGGTCTATAAATGACAAGGTTATTGAACAATGCCGCATCAATTTGGATGCATTAAAGGGCCTTTATCGGGATGCTCTTAGCGAAGAATAAAATGCTGATCCTGACTATTTTCACAAAACCTTCTTCTTTCCTCGGCTGCCTGATCAAAAAGTCGGCAGTTCTTATTTTCCTCCTGCTTTTGATGCGTCTAAATAAGTCCAATTACTGGTTTTGGGCAACAAAAAGAAAAAAAGACCCCCATTAAAGCCCACCTAGCCCTGTGTTGGGGAATCAAAAGGCTTTTCCATCTCGCCCGTGTTTGGGAAAGAGTCATTAATCTGCTAATTTGAAATCAATTTAAAGTGCATTTGCTTAATGGCACCAACTCGGCAAATTATCGCGACGTTGTTAATTGAAGGAAGGAGGAGAGAAACATGTGAGATTTCCTTTTTCGATGGTTGTTCTCTTCCATTATTATTATTATTATTATTATTATTATTATTATTAATTTATTTGTACCCCGCTAGCATCTCCCGAAGGACTCGGTGCGGCTTACAAAGGCCGAAGCCTCAACACAACAACAGCAAAACAATAACAATACAATGTATTGTTGAAGGCTTTCATGGCTGGAATCACTGGGTTGTTGTAGGTTTTTCCGGGCTATAGGGCCATGTTCTGGAGGCAATTTTTCTCCTGACGTTTCGCCTGCATCTATGGCAAGCATCCTCAGAGGTAGTGAGGTCTGTTGGAAGTAGGAAAAATGGGTTTATATATCTGTGGAATGACCAGGGTGGGACAAAGAACTCTTGTCTGCTGGGGCTAGGTGTGAATGTTTCAGCTGATCACCTTGATTAGCATTCAATGGCTTGGAAGTGCCTGGGGGGAATCTTTTGGTGAGAGTGATTTTATGTGCCTGTTTGTTTCCCCTCTGTTCACTCTCAACAAAAGATTCCCCCCAGGCACTTCCAAGCCATTGAATGCTAATCAAGGTGATCAGCTGAAACATTCACACCTAGCCCCAGCAGACAAGAGTTCTTTGATTGACCAGGAGGACCTCTGTCTTGTCGGGATTGATCTTCAGCTTGTTCCTCCTCATCCAGATAGCCACAGCGACCAGGCACTCATCCAGCACTTGAGGGGCCTCCTTGGAATTAGGTGGAAAAGAGTAGTAGAGTTGTGTGTCATCTGCATAGAGGTGGCACCTAACTCCAAAACTCCGGATGACCTCTCCCAGCGGTTTCATGTAGATGTTAAAAAGCATTGGAGACAAAATAGAGCCTTGTGGGACCCCACAGGTCAAAGGCCAGGGGTCCGAGCAGCCGTCTCCCAGCTTCACCATCTGGGATTGACCCTCCAGGAAGGACCGGAGCTACGACAAGACCGTGCCCCCGAGACCCATCCCAGAGACTCGTCCCAGAAGGATACCATGATCGATGGTATCGAAAGCTGCTGAGATGTCCAAGATAACCAACAGAGTCACACTCCCCCTGTCCAGCTCTCTACGGAGGTCATCCACCAAGGTGACCAAGGCCGTCTCGGTGCCGTGGCCAGGCCTGAATCCAGACTGTGACTGATCTAGGTAGTTGTTGTCATCTAGAAAACCCTTGTATTTGTTCTGTTTTTTATTAGTTTGCAAAAAGAATCTTTTCTATCTTGCATAGAATCCTAGAACTGGAAGAGATCTTCCAGTCTATCTGTGTGTGTGTGTGTGTGTGTGTATGTATGTATGTGTGTTACCTGGTGTGCTGGTACGGCTGTACCAAAAGCTCCAACTTCCTTTTCTTTCTTTGAGGGTTTGCATGTATTCCAAAGTTCCATGCATTTTGCAATAAGTTGGCTTCCCTTGGTTTGCAATTATAGGGCCAATGACCCATCAATCATTGTTAAGTTTTGGTTCCGCCCCTTTCCCCAGGGCTCTGGGAGGAGAGGGAGCCATTTTAGCTCAGTCTTGCATTGGAAAGCTTTGCTACAGGACGTGGATTAGCTCCACCTGTAGAGAAGCTTCGTTTCTCACAGCATCCGGGGGAAATTCCAGGGGAAAACAGTTCCAAAGGACTCCAGCTGGAGACTCTACAACAGTTGTTCTCAACCTGGGGGTCGGAAACCCTGGGGTGGTCACGAGGGGGTTTCAGAGGAGTCACCAAAGACCATCCAAAAACGTATTTTCTGTTGGTCATTGGGGTTCCGTGTGGGAAGTTTGGTCCAGTTCTATCATTGGTAGGGATCAGAATGATCTTTTCTTGTAGATGAACTATAAATCCCAGCAACTAAAACTCTCAAATACAAGGTCTATTTTCCCCAAACTCCACCAGTGTTCATTCACATTGGGCATGTTGAGTATTCATGGCAAGTTTGGTCCAGATCCATCATTGTTTGAGTCCACCATGCGCTCTGGATGTAGGTGAACTACAACTCCCAAACTCAAGGTCAATGCCCACTAAACCCTTCCAGTATTTTCTGTTGGTCACAGGAGTTCTGTGTGGGAAGTTTGGCCCAATTCTATTGTTGGTGGCATTCAGAATGCTCTTTGATTGTAGGCAAACTATACATCCCAGCAACTACAACTCCCAAATGTCATGGTCTATTTTCCCCAAACTCCACCAGTCTTCACATTTGGGAATATTGAGTATTTGTGTCAAGTTTGGCCACGATCCATCATTGTTTGAGTACACAATGCTCTCTGGATGTAGGTGAACTACAACTCCAAAACTCAAGATCAATGCCCACCATACCCTTCCAGTAATTCCTCCCCACCTTTCTTGCATGTTTCTAATATCAATTCGTATGCACAAATTTAACGAATTGGATATGAAATATGAAGAGTAACGATAAGTTTGCACACCCCTAATATGTGTGTCTATATATAGATAGAGATAGATAGATAGCCATGTAGACACCATTTGACCCTTCCCAACAGATGCCCATCCACTCTGTTGAAAAACCTCCATAGGTTAAGGCTCAATGGTCAAACCCAGTTCTAGAAGAGAACGACGCTGGAGGACTTTGCATATAAGGAAGGGTTTGGAGCAGTCCTCCTTCTGGTCCTCTATGATTGTCTGGTTGCCGTCTGGCCACCTGTTTCTCCAGATGGCTGTCTCCAGCCCTTCAATGTCCTTCTTAAAGCTGCCAAAAATGAAAGCGATCGTCTTTTCGCCAAAGCCGGAGGAGGGCGAGGCAGAAAACAGTACAGAGAGGGCTTCCAACGGCGGCCCTAATTAATGGTAATTAATGCGCCATTTCCCCAGTGGCACCCGATGCAAAGCAGAACCGTTCCCTTATGGCTAACGACAAGACAGCAAGCTGCCAGGATGGCAACAAGGTTCAGGAGACAGTGTTTACACCAGATGGATCCATGGGGAAGTTCTCCAGTTCTTCTGTCCCTCAAACTTGAGACGGCATTGATAGGGACTTCTGGTTAAAATGGGAAGATTGTTGGATTATTATTGAGGATTATATAATCGATCTCAACGCTTCCAAAGTGGATGGGGATGTTCCCCAGTTCTTCTGTCCCTCAATCTGGAGACGGCGTTGACAGGGACTTCCGGTTGTAACTGTTGTTGGATTACTATTGGGGATTATAATATGATTGAGCTCGACACTTCCAAGGTGGATGTGGAAGTTCTCCAGTTCTTCTGTCCCTCAATCTGGAGATGGCGTTGACAGGGACTTCCGATTGAAACTGTTGGATTATTATCGGGGATTATAATATGATTGAGCTCGACACTTCCAAGGTGGATGGGGAAGTTCTCCAATTCTTCTGTCCCTCAAGCTGGAGATGGCATTGACAGGGACTTCCAGTTGAAAGTGTTGTTGGATTATTATCTGGGATTATAATATGATTGAGCTCGACACTTCAAAGATGGATGAGGAAGTTCTCCAGTTCTTCTGTCCCTCAAGCTGGAGACGGCGTTGACAAGGACTTCCGGTTGAAACTGTTGTTGGATTATTATCGGGAATTCTAATATGATTGATCTCGACACTTCCAAGGTGGATGAGGAAGTTCTCCGGTTCTTCTGTCCCTCAAGCTGGAGACGGCGTTGACAAGGACTTCCGGTTGAAACTATTGTTGGATTATTATCGGGAATTCTAATATGATTGATCTCGACACTTCCAAGGTGGATGGGGAAGTTCTCCAGTTCTTCTGCCCCTCAAACTGGATACGGCATTGACAGGGACTTCCAGTTGAAACTGTTGTTGGATTATTATCGGGGATTATAATGATCTCGACACTTCCAAGGTGGATGGGGAAGTTCTCCAGTTCTTCTGTCCCTCAAGCTGGAGACGGCGTTGACAGGGACTTCCAGTTGAAACATTGGATTATGATCGGATATTATAATATGATTGATCTCAACACTTTCAAGGTGGATGGGGAAGTTCTCCAGTTCTTTTGTCCCTCAAACTTGAGACAGCATTGACAGAGACTTCTGGTTAAAATGGGGAGATTGTTGGATTATTACTGAGGATTATATGATCGATCTCGACGCTTCCAAAGTGGATGGGGATGTTCTCCAGTTCTTCTGTCCCTCAAGCTGGAGATGGCGTTGACACTGTTGTTGGATTATTATTGGGGATTATAATATGATTGAGCTCAACACTTCCAAGGTGGTTGGGGAAGTTCTCCAGTTCTTCTGTCCCTCAAGATGGAGACGGCATTGACTGGGATTTCTGGTTAAAATGGGGAGATTGTTAGATTATTATCGGGGATTATAATATGATCTTGACGCTTCCAAAGTGGATGGGGCTGCTCTCTAGTTAGAATCATAGAATCATAGAATCAAAGAGTTGGAAGAGACCTCATGGGCCATCCAGTCCAACCCCCTGCCAAGAAGCAGGAATATTGCATTCTTCTGTCCCTCAAGCTTGAGACGGCACCAACAGGGAAAGAGGAGGATCGTTGGATTAGTATCAGGGATTATAATATGATTGATCTCGATGCTTCTAAAATGAATGGGAATATTTTCCCATTCACCTTAACTGACTCTGACTCGGATGTTCATTGTGAGAGCGAGGAAGAGGAGAGGAAGAACCATATTGAAGCACTCCCCTGTTTTTGGCATAAATTGACCGCATTGATTGAAACTTCAAAGTGAGCATTTCAAGGCGAAGGGCTTATATGACGGTGTGCGGATGAATTCTTGTATGATGGGGAAGAACACGTACCAAGGGGTCTTGGCCAGAGAGCAACCGAATTAATTGGAAATCTGCCTTTGCAGCGAAATTCTGGAGGAATTGGGTGGTGGGGGACACTGACCCAATTGCATTTATTACATTGCGGCATCGGTAAAACTACGGAGAGGCAAGAACCGTGTCTCTGCTGGAATCCAAGGGAGAATAGGCAAGGCAAGCTTGACAGATCGTTACGAGAGGCCATAAAGTGGAATAGCTGCCTCTCGGAGTAGTGTGTAAACATTAAATGTGGCTTCCGGGGTTCCAAGAACGAAATAATCAATTCCCTCGCTGTGCTAAACTGCTCCGAGCGATATATTTTTTGATGTGCTTTATACCAAGGATTAAGCAGGCGTCTTAAATGTCTGTGTAGGTATATCTTGGTTAACAAAACAAAGCTACTTTTGAAATAAAGTGCTTCTCTATGCTTGTTTAGAATTCCTTTTCTCTCCTCGTCCTCAATGTAATTCGAAAGTTTTTCTAGCAGTTTCAGTATTGATAGAATAGGTCAAATGGATGTGTTCCTAGCCTACTTTCCCTTAAAGCAGTGGTTCTCAACCTGTAGGCTGCGGCCCCTGTATGGGTTGGATGACTATTCCACAGGGGAGAGAATGGGTCAAACATATGTGTGCCTAACCCCCTTTCCCTTAAAGCCATGTTTCTCAACCTGTGGTTCGCATTTCCTATAAGGGTTGGACGACCATTCCACAAAGGAGAGAATGGGTCAAACGATTGTGTGCCTAACCTCCTTTCCCTTAAAGCCATGTTTCTCATTTCTCAACCTGTGGGTCATGGCCCCTATATGGGTTGGACGACCATTCCACAGGTGAGAGAATGGGTCAAACATATGTGTGCCTAACCTCCTTTCCCTTAAAGCCATATTTCTCAACCTGTGGGTCGCGGCCTCTATTTAGGTTGGATGACCATTCCATAGGGGAGAGAGTGGATCCAATGGATATGTGCCTAATCCCTTTTCCCTTAAAGCCATGTTTCTCAACCTGTGGGTAATGGCCCCTATATGGGTTGGACGACCATTCCACAAGGGAGAAAATGGGTCAAACGGATGTGTGCCTAACCCCCTTTCCCTTAAAGCCATGGTTCTCAACCTGTGGGTTGTGGCCCCTATATGGGTTGGACGACCATTCCACAAGGGAGAGAATGGGTCAAACGGATGTGTGCCTAACCCCCTTTCCCTTAAAGCCACATTTCTCAACCTGTGGGTCGCGGTCCGTATATGGGATGGACGACCATTCCATAGAGGAGAGAAAGGGTCAAATGGATGTGTGCCTAAGCCCCTTCCCCTTAAAGCCACATTTCTCAACCTGTGGGTCACGGCCCTTATATTGGATGGACAACCATTCCACAAGGGAGATAATGAATCAAACGGATGTGTGCCTAACCTCCTTTCCCTTAAAGCCACATTTCTCAACCTGTGGGTTGCAGCCTGTATATGGGATGGACGACCATTCCACAGAGGAGAGAATGGGTCAAATGGATGTGTGCCTAAGCCCCTTTCCCTTAAAGCCACATTTCTCAACCTGTGGGTCGTGGCCCTTATATGGGATGGACGACCATTCCACAAGGGAGAGAATGGATCAAACGGATGTGTGCCTAACCCCCTTTCCCTTAAAGCCATGTTTCTCAACCTGTGGGTTGCGGCACCTCTATGGGTTGGATGACCATTCCACGGGGGAGGGAATGGGTCAAACGGATGTGTGCCTAACCTCCTTTCCCTTAAAGCCATGGTTCTCA
Organism: Anolis sagrei; assembly: GCF_037176765.1. Lineage (NCBI taxonomy): Eukaryota > Metazoa > Chordata > Lepidosauria > Squamata > Anolidae > Anolis > Anolis sagrei. The sequence continues at coordinate 10,336,833 of NC_090033.1, forward strand.
ACCTGTGGGTTGCGGCACCTCTATGGGTTGGACGACCATTCCACAAGGGAGAGAATGGGTCAAACGGATGTGTGCCTAGCCCCCTTTCTCTTAAAGCCATGTTTCTCAACCTGTGGGTTGCGGCACCTCTATGGGTTGGATAACCATTCAACGGGGGAGAGAATGGGTCAAATGGATGTGTGCCTAACCCCCTTTCCCTTAAAGCCATGTTTCTCAACCTGTGGGTTGCGGCACCTCTATGGGTTGGATGACCATTCCACGGGGGAGAGAATGGGTCAAACGGATGTGTGCCTAACCTCCTTTCCCTTAAAGCCATGGTTCTCAACCTGTGGGTTGTGGCCCCTATATGGGTTGGATGACCATTCCACACAACGGATGTGTGCCTAACCCCCTTTCTCTTAAAGCCATGTTTCTCAACCTGTGGGTCGCATTCCCTATAAGGGTTGGACGACCATTCCACAGCGGAGAGAATGGGTCAAACGGATGTGTGCCTAACCCCCTTTCCCTTAAAGCCATGTTTCTCAACCTGTGGGTCACGGCCCCTATAAGGGTTGGACGACCATTCCACAGGGGAGAGAATAGGTCAAACGGATGTGCGCCTAACCCCCTTTTCCCTCAAAGCCATGTTTCTCAACCTGTGGGTCGCGGCACCTATATGGGTTGGATGACCATTGCACAGGGGAGAGAATGGGTGAAACGGATGTGTGCCTAACACCCTTTTCCTTAAAGCCATGTTTCTCAACCTGTGATTCGCATTCCCTATATGGGTTGGATGACCATTCCACAGGGGAGAGAATGGGTCAAACGGATGTGTGCCTAACCTCCTTTCCCTTAAAGCCATGTTTCTCAACCTGTGGGTCGCAGCCCCTATATGGGTTGGATGACCATTCCACAGGGGAGAGAATGGGTCAAACGGATGTGTGCCTAACTCCCTTTCCCTTAAAGCCATGTTTCTCATTTCTCAACCTGTGGGTCATGGCCCCTATATGGGTTGGATGACCATTCCACAGGGGAGAGAATGGGTCAAACGGATGTGTGCCTAACCCCCTTTCTCTTAAAGCCATGTTTCTCAAACTGTGGGTTGCGGCACCTCTATGGGTTGGATAACCATTCAACGGGGGAGAGAATGGGTCAAACGGATGTGTGCCTAACCCCCTTTCCCTCAAAGCCATGGTTCTCAACCTGTGGGTTGTGGCCCCTATATGGGTTGCATGACCATTCCACATAACGGATGTGTGCCTAACCCCCTTTCCCTTAAAGCCATGTTTCTCAACCTGTGGGTCGCATTCCCTATATGGGTTGGACGACCATTCCACAGGGGAGAGAATGGGTCAAAGGGATGTGTGCCTAGCCCCCTTTCTCTTAAAGCCACGTTTCTCAACCTGTGGTTCACGTTCCCTATAAGGGTTGGACGACCATTTCACAAGCGAGAGAATGGGTCCAACGGATGTGTGCCTAACCCCCTTTCCCTTAAAGCCATGTTTCTCAACCTGTGGGTTGCGGCACCTCTATGGGTTGGATGACCATTCCACGGGGGAGAGAATGGGTCAAACGGATGTGTACCTAACCCCCTTTCCCTTAAAGCCATGGTTCTCAACCTGTGGGTTGCGGCCCCTATAGGGGTTGGATGACCATTCAACAGGGGATGGAACGGTGGATAAGTCACATTCTCTCAGCCTCAGATTCTGGTTTCATTAGGGTCAAAAAAAGGGCCAGTGTCAAAATCGCCTTTATTCTCATCATCGTTATTTACAATTGTTTCCAAAAAAAGGGAAGAAAGCAACCTCTCAGAAGCAGCGAAGAAGAAGAGAGCCACCGTGCGAAAGAGACGGACCAACGCAAGTGAAGCGAAAATTGTGCTATTTTCCTCCGAGAAAAGAATACGGGAAAAGGCCAAAGGTGTCAATCTGCTTGTAAGGACGGTCGTGATCCAATCCGTAGCATCCCATAAAAGTCTGTGGTCATTCCAAGTAGCATCCCCCATTCCCCCAACAGAATAGCTGTATGTTTGCATAGTCGTATTATCGTATATTTGTGTATGGGTTTGAGTGCTGGACTAAGGTTCTGGGCCGGAAATGGTCAGGGAAATGACTTGAAGACACCCAAGAAGTAGAAATATTCACGGGGATCCACTTGCCCCAGATATTGAGGACTACAACTCCCATTAACCCCAGACACAGGCAGATGTGGTCAACCCTGATTGAGCAAATACACAAATCAGTTCCAAGGATACGGAAATCTCAAACCAAACCGAGAAATCAAAAAAGAGGAATTTCTGCGTATCTTCCTCGCACCCGGAACCCACCTTTCCCTCCCCTCCAAATGGCCATTTTCTCCTAGTAGCCACAGTGTACATAAGTCCTTACGCTCTGTCCTGGGGAAAAAAGAACGATAATAGTTAACACAATCAACCGAATTGAGCAGAAAAAGAGGGAGGTAGGAAGTAAAGTGCATCTGGAAATTGAGAGGAGGAAAGAGGGGAGGAGGAGGGGAAAAGGTCCCCAACGGAAACGGGAAATGCGGAAATGATGGGAACCAAGTGGAGGACAGAAGGTCTAATGGCCAATCCAGTCTGGGTTGAGGAGGCCACTCTCAAAGGTGCTGAAGTCCACCAAACTCATTGACAAGCAACCCACTGCGTTGGGAAACCTTCCGCCATTAATCCCTCTCTCATCTCGCATCATCTTCTATTTCTACCCAAGTCAAAGTAGGTATCTATTAGGCCTGGGTAACAACGCAAAAATTTGTTTCTAAAATCGATTTGTATTTGGGGGTTTTTTTTTGTTTCGATATTTAAAATAATTACAAAATTTTCCCTTAAAAAAGTTCGGTATTTACGAAATTTCGTAAATATTTACAAAACATTTTGTAAAGATGGCGCCCTTTTTTTTCAATATTTTTAAAATATTTTTTAATTTAATTATTAATTTAGTAGAATAGGGAGGAGAAATTATTATTAAGGAGGGAAGGCAGGCACTCACTCTGGCGGGCCCTCTCGCTCGCCGCTCGCCCTCTCGCTCGCCCGCTCGCCCTATCGCTTGCCCTCTCGCTCGCCGCTCGCCCTCTTGCTCGCCCGCTTGCCCTATCGCTCGCCCTCTCGCTCGCCGCTCGCCCTCTCGCTCGCCCTCTCGCTCGCCCTCTCGCTCGCCGCTCACCCTCTTGCCCTCTCGCTCGCCCTCTCGCTCGCCCTCTCGCTCGCCGTTCGCCCTCTCGCTCGCCCTCTCGCTCGCCCTCTCGCTCGCCACTCGCCCTCTTGCCCTCTCGCTCGCCCTCTCGCTCGCCCTCTCGCTCGCCCTCTCGCTCGCCCTCTCGCTCGCCCTCTCGCTCGCCGCTCGCCCTCTTGCCCTCTCGCTCGCCCTCTCGCTCGCCCTCTCGCTCGCCGCTCGCCCTCTTGCCCTCTCGCTCGCCCTCTCGCTCGCCCTCTCGCTCGCCCTCTCGCTCGCCCTCTCGCTCGCCCTCTCGCTCGCCCTCTCGCTCGCCCTCTCGCTCGCCCTCTCGCTCGCCGCTCGCCCTCTTGCTCGCCGCTCGCCCTCTCGCTCACCGCTCGCCCTCTCGCTCGCTGCTCGCCCTCTCCTCCTCCTCCTCCTCCTCTTTCAGGCTCTGCCTCTGACTGGCTAAGAGAGGAGAGAGAGGAGAGCTCCCAGCAAGCATCGCCAGGCGGCCATCTTACGTATTTCCGAAATGGACGGAAATACAAAATTTTTTGGCGCCTGCCGTTTCGATATTTAAAAACACTTCCGGGTTTAAAAATAAGTTTTGTAATCGTTTTGTAAATGCTAAAATTAACGAATATTTAACAAATTACAAAATTAACGAACGAAACCGCTCAGGCCTAGTATCTATGTTTGTCTACTTGGTTCACAAAGGCATTGCGAGGTGAAGTGGCCCTCTGTGATGTCACTGGATCGGCTCTTGCGAGGTGAAGTGGCCCTTTGTGAGGTTAGAAAGGTGATTCGTGAAGGACAGAGCCACAAATGTTGCCATTGTGACGTAGGCTCTCTTAGAGCTGTAGTAGGGAAAAAGTAGGCTTTCTCAGAACCAGAGAAGGGAGAAAGTAGGCCTTCTTCTCAGAGCAGAGAAGGTCAAATATGGACCTTCTCAAAGCTGGAGAAGGAAGAAAGTGGAGAAGGGAAAATGTAGATCTTCCTCTCAGAGCCAGAGAAGGGAGAAAGTAGATCTTCTTCTCAGAACTGGAGAAGGGAGAAAGTAGGCCTTCTTCTCAGAGAAGGGAAATATAGGCCTTCTTCTCAGAACTGAAGAAGGGAAAAACTAGGCCTTCTCAGAATTGGAGAAGGGAGAAAGTAGGCCTTCTTCTCAGAGGAGGGAAATATAGGTCTTCTTCTCAGAGCTGAATAAGGGAACAACTAGGCCTTCTTCTCAGAACTGGAGAAGGGAGAAAGCAGGCCTTCTTCTCAGAGGAGAGAAATATAGGTCTTCTCAGAGCTGAAGAAGGGAAAAACTAGGTCTTCTTCTCAGAACTGGAGAAGGGAGAAAGGAGAAAGGAGAAAGGAGGCCTTCTTAGCGTTGGAGAAGGGAGTAAGTAGGCCTCCTTCTCAGAGCTGGAGAAGGGTGAAAGTAGACCTTCTCAGAGCTGTAGATGGAAGAAAGTAGGCCTTCTTCTCAGAGCTGGAAAAGGGAGAAAGGAGGTCTTTTCAGAACTGAAGAAGGGAAAAAGCAGACCTTCTCAGAGTTGTAGACGGGAGAAAGTAGGCCTTCTTCTCAGAAGAAGAGAAGGGAGAAAGTAGGCCTTCCTCTCAGAGAAGGGAAATATAGGCCTTCTTCTCAGAAGTGGAGAAGGGAGAAAGTAGGCCTTCTTCTCAGAGTTGGAGAAGGGAGTAAGTAGGCCTCCTCCTCAGAGCTGGAGAAGGGTGAAAGTAGACGTTCTCAGAGCTGTAGATGGGAGAAAGTAGGCCTTCTTCTCAGAGCTGGAAAAGGGAGAAAGGAGGTCTTTTCAGAACTGAGGAAAGGAAAAAGCGGGCCTACCTTCTCCCTTCTCCAGCTCTGAGAAGGCCTGCTTGTTCTTTTAACCATAGCGGACCATATTCTGATTCAGCACCTTGGAGAGCACTACACAAAGACCCAGAGTAGATTGGCCGACATGGGGATGTCACACAATTGTCCCCCAAACTCCTACTGTACTCCACTTGGAATGGGGACAGAAAGCAGGGGAGGAAGGAGGGACAGTGGAGATGGTTGTCAGGCTTCGTGGAACTATAGGACGGTCCCGTTGGGGAGCGGGATCCTGAACCCGCTCCTCAGCAACACCAGGCAAACACCAAGGCTGACCAAGGCAGCCAGCAGGACCCCGGCCAGAGCTTTGAGGAAGGAAGTCCGGCTCCGGGTGAAGAAAGGGGGTCCCATAACACTCAGGAGGGTGGTGCTCACAGTCAACGTGTACAGGATGGAGATGCCTGTGTTGAGGGCCACGATCTTGCCAAACTTGGCAAAGGGGGCAATGATGCAGAAGAAGAGCGGGACGGTGGCGATGACGGTGGTGACTGCACTGGAGACGATGGCCACCCCTACGTGCCGGGTGGCCTCGATGGTCCTCCATTGCCTGCTGGAAACGGGGTCCTGAACAGAGAGAGAAACGTGGGAATTATATGGGATTTTGGCATCAGGAAGTCACCATCCATGACCCCAGAGTTCTATAACCCCTATGAACATTAGGGGTTTCATTATATGGTCCATCCAGCCCAAGGGCATAAAGTAGCCACATGTGGCCCACAAAGTCTGTTTCCATGTCTCCTGGAAAGGTTTCCAAGTCGCTTTCAACTTCAAACAATCTCCAAAACACGTTGGAGGACCTAAAAACATCTGAAGTTTAATGGTCTCCAAATCAATTTCACCTCCAAAATGGACCAAACAATCTCCAAAACATGTTGGAGGACCTCAAAGCATCTGAGGTTTAATGGTCTCTAAATAAATTTCACCTTCAAAATGGGCCAAACCATCTCCAAAACACATTGGAGGACCTCAAAGCATCTGAGGTTTAATGGTCTCCAAGTCAATTTCACCTTCAAAATGGGCCAAACCATCTCCAAAACATGTTGGAGGACCTCAAAGCACCTGAGGTTTAATGGCCTCCAAGTCAATTTCACATTCAAAATGGGCCAAACCATCTCCAAAACACATTGGAGGACCTCAAAGTATCTGAGGTTTAATGGTCTCCAGGCCATTTTCAACCTCAAAATAACCCAAACCGTCTCCAAAACACTTTGGAAGACCTCAAAGCATCTGAAGTTTAATGGTCTCCAGGCCATTTTCAACCTCAAAATAACCCAAACCATCTCCAAAACACTTTGGAAGACCTCAAAGCATCTGAAGTTTAATGGTCTCCAGGCCATTTTCAACCTCAAAATAGGCCAAACCATCTCCAAAACACTTTGGAGGACCTCAAAGCATCTGAAGTTTAATGGTCTCCAGGTCATTTTCAACTTCAAAATAGGCCAAACCATTTCCAAAGACATGCCCAGAGAAGTCCTAGGGAGGACATGTTTATGTTGGATGCCAATAAACAAAACTTGCAGATCTTGGTTACATGGATATGGGGACAGTTCTGTATTTGTGTGTATAGTCTGACTGAAGATCTCAAGGTGGGTTTCCATAAGACAAGATGATCCATTTCAGAAGAACGTCAACAGCAGAAGACATTTTCAAAAACCAAGAAGATATTCAACCTCTGGAAGTGATATAACATTACAATGAGGCTCACCTCAGCTAAGTGAAGGGGCAAATTCTCTCCGGCTAAAAGGAAACCTTCGACCAGATGAACACAATAGTCCACAGAGGAGCCAACGAGGATGGAGAGGGAAATGGCTTCCACAGCTCCCATCTCCCATCCAGACCAGTACATGATGGTCACCACCAGGCACACCACACCTAGGGAACGAGGAGAGAAAAAGAGAATCATGGAAGTGGAGGGACCTCCGAAGGTCATCTAGTTCAACTAGGGCACCCCCAAAAAAGGAGAGTCCAATCGGCCCTTCCATCCTGAACGAGAACAGAAGTTCTTCCAAATGCAGGCAGTCCCTAATTTGTGAATAAGTATGGTTTGTTCTTAAGTTGAATTTGTATGGAAGTCAGAACAGATACATTTTCTAAGTGTAACTCCATCTATCTATCTATCTATCTATCTATCTATCTATCTATCTATCTACCTATCTACCTATCTACCTATCTACCTATCTACCTATCTACCTATCTACCTATCTACCTATCTATCTATCTATCTATCTATCTATCTATCTATCTATCTATCTATCGGGGATGTGCATTTGTTTGTCCTTGTAAGTCGGATCTAATTCGTTAAATTAGTACTTACGAGGCAATATCCAATACATGAGCATGGCCCATGCCCAAAATTTGAGAATTGAAACTGACCCCATACTTTTTCATTTTAGTTTTGTAAACCTTGGAAGGTTCCTAAAGTCAGTTTCACATTCAGTACAAGGAAGTAAAACAAAGCCAAAAAGGCTGCCTGACAACTTGTCTGGAATTAATACATTCTCAGCATTAGGGGCCATGAAAAGAGGGAGCAATGCATTTTGGGAACAGCAAAGAACTCTGGGAAATGGTTTGTTCTTAAGTTGAATTTGTATGGAAGTCAGAACAGATACATTTTCTAAGTGTAACTCCATCTATCTATCTATCTATCTACCTACCTACCTACCTACCTATCTATCTATCTATCTATCTGGGATGTGCATTTGTTTGTCCTCGTAAGTCGGATCAAATTCGTTAAATTAGTACTTACGAGGCAATACCTGATATGTGGGCGTGGCCCATGCCCAAAATTTAAGAATCTAAACTGACCCCGTACTTTTTCATTTTAGTTTTGTAAACCTCGGAAGGCTCCCAAATTCAGTTTCATATTCAGTGCAAGGAAGAAAAACAAAGCCAAAAAGGCTGCCTGCCAACTTGTCTGGAATTAATACAGTCTCAGCATTAAGGGCCATGTAAAGAGGGAGCAATGCATTTTGGGAACAGCAAAGAACTCTGGGAAATGGTTTGTGCTTAAGTTGAATTTGTACGGAAGTCAGAACAGATACATTTTCTAAGTATAACTCCATCTATCTATCGATCTAGCGATCTATCTATCCATCTATCCATCTATCCATCTATCTATCTATCTATTTGGGATGTGCATTTGTTTGTCCTCGTAAGTCGGATCAAATTAGTTAAATTAATACTTACGAGGCAATATCCGATACGTGGGCGTGGCCCATGCCCAAAATTTAAGAATTGAAACTGACCCCATACTTTTCCATTTTAGTTTTGTAAACCTCAGAATGCTCCCAAATTCAGTTTCATATTCAGTGCAAGGAAGAAAAACAAAGCCAAAAAGGCTGCCTGCCAGCTTGTCTGGAATTAATACAGCCTCAGCATTAGGGGCCATGAAAAGAGGGAGCAATGCATTTTGGGAACAGCACAGAAATCTGGGAAATGTAGTTCGGGAAGGGGAGCCAGAGAATTCAAAAGGCCCTGTCCTAAACTAAACTACATTTCCCAGAATGCAGTGCTCAGCATCAAGAGAGATTTGAAAAAAGGAAGATCTGTTGTACCAAGGATGGTGAGGAGCACAGGAACGAGGAGGAGGACATGAGTGGTGAAGAGGGCCACCGCAGCCACGCAGATGACAAGGGACAGGATGAGGCCGTAGAGGGCACTCTGGACACCTGAGAACGACAGAAGACAGGTTGATATTCCCTTTCTTGGAACTTGATTTCCTCTCCCTGTTGCAGGGTGAAGCAGGGGAGCCCGGTGTGCTCACCAATGATCTCCATGAAGATCTGCTTCCAGTGTTCGCAGGTTTGGAAGCCCCGGCGTAGCGCCGACCCTTCGGGGAACTGTTGGAGCTGCCCTTGGAGGAAGGTCTCCCACTTGAGATAGTCGGAGTAGGTCTGGAAGGAGGACTTGCCTTTGTAGGTTGTCTGGAAGGAGGAGATGGAGGGTTGGTTGAGGACTCCACCAAAGACACTCTCAAAGGTGCTGAAGTCTACCAAACTCTTTCATGGGCAACCCATTGCGTTGAGAAACCATCCGTCATTAACCCTCCTCTCCCGTCTTGTGTCATCTTCCATTTCTATCAATGTCAAAGTATATATGTCTGTTTGTATCACAAAAGGTCACTGCTAGGTGAAGTGGCCCTCTGTGATGTCACTGGATTTGATGTTCCTAGGTGAAGTGTCCCTCTGTGAGGCTACTGGGAAAGAAAGGTGGTACGTGAAGGAAAGGGGCACAAAGAGAGCCATGTAACCATTGTGAGTTAGACCCCCTTAGAGCTGGAGTAGGGAGGAAGCATGCCTTCTCAGAACTGGAGAAGGAAGGAAATAGACCTTCTTAGAGCTGGAGAGGGGGGAAAGTAGGCCTCAGTTTTGGAGAAGGGAGAAAATAGACCTTCTCAGAGTTGGAGAAGGGTGGAAATAGGCCTTCTCAGAGTTGGGGAAGGGAGAAAATAGGCCTTCTCAGAGTTGGAGAAGGGAGAAAGTAAGCCTCGGAGCTGGAGAAAAGGGAACGTAGGCCTTCTCAGAGCTGGAGAAGGGAGAAAGTAGGCCTTCTCAGAGCTAGATATGGAAGGAAATAGACCTTCTCAGAGCTGGAGAGGGGGGAAAGTAATCTTCTCAGAGCTGCAGAAGATAGAAAACATACCTTCTTCTTAGAGCCTGAGAAGGGAGAAAGTAGGCCTAAGTGAATACTTAGGCCTTCTTCTCAGAGCTTCTCCTCAAGGGAGAAAGTACTTGTGAAGGTAACTGACCCCTTTTCAGCTTCTCTAACCTCAAAAGAAACCTTGGAGAGACATGGAATGATCCCCAATTAAATGAAGGACTGAATCCATGCTAACTCAAGACCAAACATTGCTCCACTTCTGGTCCGTAGCTCCATGGTTGAAGGACCCAATGGGATGAAGGTCAAGCAGAAGGAGCCCTCACCGACTCAAAAGCCATGGAGATCCACTGGACTTTGCCGTCCTTCAGCCCCACGGCCCCATGGGAAAGCTGCCCCGGGAGGAGGTTCGGCTCAGGGAGATCTTTACATTCTGGATGGAGCATCTGAAGGACGGAAGAGATACTATAACCTAGAAAGAGGGAGAGCATCTTTTTCATATGATCCAGAAGGCTTGAGAAGGTGTTAGAATTGACAGGGACGGGGCTAAGGAAGGACACTTGTTCCCCAGTTTTGGACAGTCAGGCTCCGAAAGACCTCTCCCCAAAACGGTCAATGGAGAAGTATCGGGAGAGACGGAGACATGCTTATCCAACCTCAGAACTTCTAAGGGTTGGAAGAAGATGGCTCAACCAACCTGAAGGCAAGCACTGGGCCCCTCCCGGCTTGACCAGCTCGGCGTTGCTAGCGATGGCCTTGCAGATCCGGCACAAGCTGCCAACCTCTTTGAAGAGGTCAAAGTCGTCGTCATAAACGGCGCTGCCCTTTCACAAGGAGACACACAGAAGAAGCGAGAAACACATGAGACAATTGGAGAAAAGGCTGGGTTATGGTTCCAAGTGAGGCCTGGTCAAAGCGGAATAGGGTGGGACTATGACTTCCCTCAACCTTGTCACTCAAATATCGATGCTGCTAGAATCGCATTCGCTTTCCGAGCTGCTACATCACACTGTTGACTCATGTTCAGCTTGTGGTCTCCTAAATTTAGTGCCTGATATTTTAGGACACCTCAAGATACATCGTAGATGTGTCTCCTTCAAGCTCTCCATTAACCATGTCTCTTACATCAGCCAGTGTCTCTTATTGATGACCTATATAAGGAGGATGAAAGAATCCATCTTTCTCTCTCCTGTGTGACTCAGTGTGAGTATCTGTCTGTGTTGTAAGTGACTATCTGATAGTTTGCAAGTACAAGGAGAGTCACACTCTCCTGTGTGACTCAGTGTGAGTATCTGTGTTGATGATGATTCTGATTGTTTGCAAGTACAAGGAATCCATCTTCCTCTCTCCTGTGTGACTCGGTGTGAGTATCTGTGTTGTAAATGGCGATGACTGATTGTTTGCAAGTACAAGGAATCCATCTTCCTCTCTCCTGTGTGACTCAGTGTGAGTATCTGTGATGTAAATGACGATGACTCTGATTGTTTACAAGTACAAGGAATCCATCTTCCTCTCTCCTGTGTGACTCAATGTGAGTATCTGTGATGTAAATGACGATGACTCTGATTGTTTACAAGTACAAGGAATCCATCTTCCTCTCTCCTGTGTGACTCAATGTGAGTATCTGTCTGTGTTGTAAGTGACTATCTGATTGTTTGCAAGTACAAGGAATCCATCTTCCTCTCTCCTGTGTGACTCAGTGTGAGTATCTGTGTTGTAAATGAGGATGATTCTAATTGTTTGCAAGTACAAGGAATCCATCTTCCTCTCTCCTATGTGACTTTGTGTGAGTATCTCTGTTGTAAATGACGATAACTGATTGTTTGCAAGTACAAGGAATCCATCTTCCTCTCTCCTGTGTGACTCAGTGTGAGTATCTGTCTGTGTTGTAAATGACAATGATTCTGATTGTTTGCAAGTACAAGGAATCCATCTTCCTCTCTCCTGTGTGACTCAGTGTGAGTATCTGTCTGTATTGTAAGTGACTATCTGATTGTTTGCAAGTACAAGGAATCCATCTTCCTCTCTACTGCGTGACTTAGTGTGAGTATCTGTGTTGTAAATGACGATTAGTTTTCCGAGTTGCTACAAGTACAAGGAATCCATCTTCCTCTCTCCTGTGTGACTCAGTGTGAGTATCTGCCTGTGTTGTAAATGACAATGATTCTGATTGTTTGCAAGTACAAGGAATCCATCTTCCTCTCTCCTGTGTGACTCAGTGTGAGTATCTGTCTGTATTGTAAGTGACTATCTGATTGTTTGCAAGTACAAGGAATCCATCTTCCTCTCTACTGCGTGACTTAGTGTGAGTATCTGTGTTGTAAATGACGATTAGTTTTCCGAGTTGCTACAAGTACAAGGAATCCATCTTCCTCTCTCCTGTGTGACTCAGTGTGAGTATCTGCCTGTGTTGTAAATGACGATGACTCCGATTGTTTGCAAGTACAAGGAATCTGCAAAACCTGATTGTATATTTGTATATATTGCAAATATATACAAAGCTTCCAGATATTTTGGATCAAAACCTGAATCCGTGAATTTACAATACAGTGTGTAGACAAGGTCAGATTTTGGCAGTTGGACTCTGCTAATAGACGAGTTGAAAATAGGCCCCTTGATTGATGAATGTAAGGTGTAAGCTGCTGATAGAAAGAAATACACAGAAACATGCCTTTTGTATGTTGGAAGATAGAATGTGATATTCCTATGATGCTAAAATGACGTAGGGAATGACGTCAATGTATGTAGAAACATGTTCTTTGTTTGCCTATAATTGGAGGGTATAAAAAGGCCGTCAACACTTATATAATTTGCTCTGGTGCTTTTGGACACAACTCCTCACCAGAGTCCCAGCTGGAAATAAAATCCGTGCTTTTCAGACCTCCGGACCTCTCTTTGTCTCTTTTCCTGAAACCTTCTCCCTGCCATTTCAACGTCAGCACATGTCACAACAACATTGAGTTTGAGTCGTTTTGGTTTTTGAAAAGAAACGTCTGCAGCAACCCGAAGAAGACATAAGGCGAACTTTCACCAATAATAACAACTGTCATTGCATAGTGCTTACAAGATTCTAGACATCAGGCTCAATTCCCTGCTCAGTCACGGAAACTCAACTCAGTGCCATCAATTTGACTGAGGGTGAGCATTAGTCATAGAGAACACAATAAGAAAACAAATGACATAAATGGCATTAGAGCAGTTGGCATCTCCCTGCCAATTTGGCTCAATGTCTTAGTGTTTTCTCCCTCCAAACTCATACAAGAAGGTGGATGTACCATGTCTCCGATGACGTGGTTGTCCATGCTCCGGGTGCGATTCACCCCAAGGATCCCAAACACCACGAAAACCATGGCTCCCGTATCAACCAGCGGCCGCACGGCTGGCTTCCCGCAGCTCGCATTCCCACAAGGGTTGAATCCAGATGTGATAGACAACTTGGTTTTGGGAGCGGCTTGAGAAGAAAAGGGCAACGGGGGAAAAGAGAGGTGATTGTACACGGAACGATGTCTTGTTTTTATACTAGAACTGGACACAAGGGTAGTCCAAGTGACCAAAGCAGAAAACAGCATGACTATGACTTCCCTCAGTCTAGGTACTAGACTCCTGTTGATGCAGCTTAGAATCACATCACACTCACTTGGGTGTTTTCACACCCAAACCCACTCACCTCTCTCACTTGGCACGTATAAGAAGCCTTTGTTGGGTCCATCTGGACTGGAGCTGAGGAAGCAGCCGGGGGGTGCCAAGCAAACCCTGCCATGATAAGGAGGCTTGTGCGACTGGGCAAAATACAGCTTCCTGCAAGAAGAAAGACACGTAAATAATAGGCTTGGGCGATCCAGTTTGTTAATTTCGTAATTCGTTATTAATTCATATTTAAATTAGCTTACGATCCAAAATCGAGCCATGCAGGAATAGTGTGAGGAGTAATTAAGAATCGAAACAATTTTTCCAATTTTCGTAATTATTTTCGTAATTTCGTAATTATATTTTATAATATACAATTATAATATAATATATAATATATAATATAATAATATAATATAATAATATTATAATAATATAATATACATTATATATTATATTATATTACATTATATTATTATAATACTATTATATTATTATAATACTATTATATTATTAAAATACTATTATATTATAGTATTGTATATTATATTATTATATATTATATTACTATATTATTATTATATTATATTATAATTGTATATTATAATATAATATATATAATATATTATAATATAATGTAATATAATATAATATAATATAATATACAATTATAATATAATAGAATATATATTATATATATTATACATATTATATATATAATAATATAATATAATATACAATAATATAATATAATCATATTATAATATAATATACAACAATATAATATAATCATATTAAAATAATATAATATAATATAATATAATATAATATAATATAATATAATATAGTTGTTGTTTGTGTTATCACACCAACAGTCAACAACAGAGGGAGGGGGAAGCTTCAGAAGTTCCTCCTGTACCAATTGGAGGTTTTTTTTAGCATATTGCGCAATCTCATCCGCCATTAACGAATCGATTCATAATTTTACAAAATTTCGTAAATTTCGAAAAGTTTTAAAGGAAAATTTCGGAATTATTAAAAAAAACGAAACGCAAGGGCCCCCTAAAAACAAAACGAGTTTAGAACCAAATTTTTCCGTGGTTACCCAAGCCTAGTAAATAATCCCGAGAGCCAGAGATGTGCAAATGCCTGATGTTTATTATTTATTTATTTACAGTATTTATATTCCACCCTTTTCACCCTGAAAGCAACTTAGGGCGGATCACAGAACACCTACACAGCAAACATTAAATGTCATTAAACAGACAGGACAGACAACACATACAGAGGTATTACGCCAGCATTTTCCCCAACTTCGGCATCCTGGAGGTTGTGCTCGATTCCGGCCACAGGGGGTGCTGTGGCTCCATCCTCTATGATGAAGAGCCTTGATCACAGACTTCCTCAATCCTTTGATCGCTGGCATTTTCTGGTATATCCTTTTTAAGGTGCCGTAAAAAGCTCCCCACTTAAGCGGTGTCTAATTTCTCTACTCACAGCTTACAGCTGTTTTTGAATTACTTAGGTGGACAGTGAGCTGGGCTGAAGATCGGGTGCTCATCCCAACCTGGGCTTTGAACTGCCAACCTTTCGATTGTTAAGATCTATTGGTGATGCTGATTAACCAGCTGTGCCAAAGCCCGGCCCTGATATCTACAGTAGTGTCTCGTTTATCTGACCCTTGCGTATCCGATATTCTGTCTTAACCGCCGCTCGAGCATTTTTCCTTTTTCCTCGAGCATTTCCCCTTCAATTAAAGGAGTGCTCCCCAACTCTCTCTCCATTCCCAATGTGAAAAACGCAAGACAAGGAGGAGGAGAAGGGAGGAAAAGGGGAAAAGAAGCAGGACTGGAAGTGGAAGCGTCCTCCTCCTTCCCTCTGTGAGTTCCATGTTCCTCTTCCGTCTGGACCTCTCTGGCCCTGGGGCGTTGCCTTGCCTTAACTTTTTGAGTCCCTATTGTTTGTATTCTAGGTGTCTAGTGCCATGTTGGATGGGTAACAGTATAATCTGACATTTCATTTATCCAACATTTATGTCAGATGAGCAAGACTTTACTGTACTATTTGCTGGATTTCTACTACTACTGTATCTATTACCCACATAGAATGAGTATAGGATGAGTAGGTCGATGACAGAATTGTACTGGATGGCCGAAAACCTGACTCTTTGGTCAAGCCGACCACAAAATGGCACTACTATCGGAGCGCATTTGTCTCCTCACCGCGTGCGCTGCTGCTCCTTCGCAGCCACGTAGAAGCTGAAGTCGAATTTCCACCCTCTTTTAGCGTCACAGGACAAGCTGGTCATCATCCACTTCTTGGGGCCCATCTGCTGGAGATGCCCTACTGTGGACATACAAGCGGTCAGCCTCTTGGTGAAGTTACCGTAAGGAACTCTATACACCTAAGCAATGGATTAATGAAAACAGGTCACTCAAGCTACCCGTGTCCGGAACCAGGGATAAACGGGGCATTAAACAGAGAAGTTAGTGTTGCAACATCTGGAACGTAAGAACATCCCAGTGGTGATGGAGGATGCAACACAACTTGACTCTGGGAAAACAACTCCCACCCCATGCCAGTCCATACATGAAGGAACTCTTTCCCATTCTCTGGGCACAATATGAAGCTGTTTTGAAAACCTACCTGGAACGAAGGGACATCTCCATCTCCGGTGGAGACCATTTGCCACGGTGCTGGGACAGTGGCATTGAGAGAAAACCGGTAGACCACCGGTCTGCCTTGGCCTTTGGATTTGAAGATGTAGACAGTTCCCTGCGGGTCTGGAGGAGAAGGAAGAAGAATGGGGAAAACAAAGACCCACCAACCAAGGAGAACCCACCACCTTCCATGGCAGCCCTGTCCACCACCAAAAATTTGAGCCTATGAATGTATCCAAGCCAACCTGGGCTTCTTCTCCCAAACTGGGATCCAACCACAATCTGAAAACTGAATCGTATTAAAACCGTGCCCTTATTTTTCGTGGATTCATTGTCCCACTGAAACGAGAATGGGTGTTGCGGTCTTATCCAAATCTATGACCACCGATGGATTGAGTATATGCTGGGAACTGAGGTGGTGGATGAATATAGTTGCTTACGGTGGAGAATGACAGAGGCATGAGACCTCCTGAACGCACCTTGTATGGCTCCTCCGTCACCCATGAGACTT
This sequence comes from Anolis sagrei, assembly GCF_037176765.1. Taxonomy (NCBI): domain Eukaryota; kingdom Metazoa; phylum Chordata; class Lepidosauria; order Squamata; family Anolidae; genus Anolis; species Anolis sagrei. The sequence continues at coordinate 10,353,237 of NC_090033.1, forward strand.
CCATGGCTGCCCCACGCCATCCCGGATCCCCGTTTCTTCTTCTCCAAAGAGGTGCGGATGTTATTCTGCAGATTGCGGGGCTTTTCCTGAAACAAGCCTGTCCCATAAGGTTAGTCAGGGAGGAAAGGGTACCAACGATCAGCAGAAGGACAAGGAAGGGAAAACACTTCTCTCATTGACAATGATCAGAGACCGGCCGTCTGTTGGGTGTGGTCTAACTCACCTGAGCAGGTGATGCAGGAGATGCCTTCAGCGCTCAGGTTGTACTTGAGGTCCAGCAAGACTTGGATGTTGGTGTCGGGCCGGAAGAGAAGCGGAGCCCGGCTGGCCGGATGGAGGCGACTGGCGAAGAAGATGGAGAGGATGAGGATCGACAGGAACAGCCCTGGAAGAAGACATAATGGTAAGGAATGATGCCAGGTACAATGTTCAGAGGCCTTCCAGCCTCCCAAATGGGAATTTCCTGAAATCCCTCTACTTCTGTATGTAGACGATGTGGTCCTTCTGTCTTACAATAAGTTGGGCAGAAAAAAATTGAAAGCACAGGTCTGGATCTCTATAGCATCCACGACACTGAAGGGTTAAGACTTTCTCATCAAAGGAGATTTAAGATTCTAGATTGTTGCAACGTGGGCCAGACATGTATTTGTTTTTCAGTTATATTGGATCCTTCGTTCCCCAGTGTGGCCTTCTCATTTCTCTTGGATTTATTGCGGAAAGAAATACACCGCTTTCTAAGACCAGCATCCTTTTCACTCACTAAAGCCAATAAATTTGGTTAACTCTAAGAAGGATTGGGACATGTTCATTGCTTTTCCATAGACAACAAGGGGGTGGTTTGTTTCTGAAAGGTAGTTGATATGCTCAGTTAGCAGAAGCGTAGGAAAGGTGACAAAATAACAAATATATTTTGGTTATCATTTCTGCTCAACAAAGGGAATGTGGTATGATGCTTCCCCATAGCGTTGTCTGCATGTAGGTTTTCCCTTCCTGTTGTTGTCTAAAAGCAGTGGTTCCCAAACCTTTTTGACCAGGGATCGCTTGAACAGGGACTACTTTGACCAGGGACCACTTTGACCAGGGACTACTTGAGCAGGGACCACTTTGGCCAGGGACCACTTTGATCAGGGACCACTTGACCAGGGTCCCCTTTGACCAGGGATTACATGACCACTTTGACCAGGGACCACTTTGACCAGGGACCACTTTGGCCAGGGACCACTTTGATCAGGGACCACTTTGACCAGGGTCCACTTGACTAGGGATCACTTTGACCAGGGACCACTTGATCAGGGTCCACTTGACCAGGGATCACTTGACCAGGGACCACTTTGACCAGGGTCCACTTGACCAGGGACCATTTGACCAGGGACCACTTTGACTAGGGACCACTTTGACCAGGGACCATTTGACCAGGGACCAGTTTGACCAGGGACCACTTTGACCACGGACCACTTTGACCAGGGACAACTTTGACCAGGGACCATTTGACCAGGGTCCACTTTGACCAGGGTCCACTTTGACCAGGGACCACTTTGACCAGGGACCTCTTGACCAGGGACCACTTTGACCAGAGACATTTGACCAGGGACCACTTTGACCAGGAATCACTGGACTGGGGACCAGTTGATGAGGAACCACTTGACCAGGGACCACTTGACCAGGGACCACTTTGACCACTTTGACCAGGGTCCACTTAACCAGGGACCACTTTGGCCAGGGACAACTTTGACCAGGGACCACTTGACTAGGGACCACTTGACGAAGAACCACTCTCCAACATTAGTACCAAAAGGGTTATCAATCAGTTTTGGTCAACTGTAGATTCAGTTTGGTTATTTGTGGTGCTGATTCAGAAAATGGCATTGGATGGACCATCCAGTAGTTGCCATCTGCTCACCCACAAAAACCCATATTTAATAATTTAGAGTGGAGGTGGATGTAGTAATCTTTCATGGATAGACAACCTCTCCCTGACATCCCTGTTGCCTCGGCTCTATAAGAGGGTTTCGTGAGACCAGTAATGTAGTAATGGTGAGGACGTGGAACATATTTTGGTTCTTGTGGACCACTGGTGGTCCACGGAGCACAGCTTGGGAAACACTTTAAATAATACAGATATGATTTTTCAAAATGGCTCACCGACGATCACCCACTTGTTCCTCACAGCCGACCAATGCACCCAACACTGTAGTAATTCTTGGAGGCGACCGATCAAATGCCCATGGCTGCTGTCCTTTGGGTTGATTTGGGGGTTCTCCGGCAACACCGAGACCAAGGGGACGTCCCCTGTTTCCAGAGAGACTGGCGGAGAAAGAGGTGGAGAGAAAAGCCTGCTGAGATGACAAAAGCGGAGAGAAATCGAAGACAGAACAAAGCCCGCCCGTTCTGGAGACAAATCGTCCCCGCATTTGCATTTATCGATGTCTCTCCAGGCGTCTATTCGCTTAGCGGCTGAATGGGATAGCTTGAAAAGGACGGTTTTCAACCACGTTCCCCTCCCAGCAGTTCCCTTCTTGACCTCGCCTTGGAATAGAGAAAGGAAGAGAAGGACCAGGCAATTTTTGCAAGAATTCAAACCCAACGCCTTGTTGGGCAACGCATGCAGGAGATATTAATCCGGCCTTCAAAAAGCAAGGAGGATATTCAAACGGCCTTGAAAGAACCACGTTTAGATGTCTTTTATAATACTGACAATGGAAGCAATGTTCAGAAGGAGGCCGTTGGAGGCATCCAAAGTCCTGAAACTCCAGATTGGAGGCTATTTGAAGCTATTTGAGGCCCCAAAACGCCACAATGGAAACAACTGGACCCACAACCCACCTCGAGTCACGAGGAGAGGTGAGTAAGAAATATCATAATAATTATTAGTAGTATTACCAACATCATCTGAGGTCCTAAACCTGTGTTTCTCAGCCTTCCTAATCTTGTGAACCCTTAATACAGTTCCTCAAGTTGTGGTGACCCCCAATCATAACGTTATTTTCGTTGCTACTTCATCACTGCCAGTTTGCCACCGTTCAGAATCATAATATAAATATCTGATATGCAGGATGTATTATCATTCCCTGGACCAAATTTGGCACAAATACCCGATACACCCAAATTTGAATACTGGTGGGATTGATTTTGTCATTTGGGAGTTGTAGTTGCTGGGATTTGTAGTTCACCTACAATCCCAAAACATTCTGAACTCCACCAATGATGGAATTGAACCAAACTTAGTACACACAGACCTCCCATGACCAACAGAAGAAAACTGGAAGGGTTTGGTGGGCATTGATCTTGAGTTTGGGAGTTGTAGTTCACCTACATCCAGAGAGCACTGTGGACTAAACAATGATAGATATGGACCAAGCTTGGCATGAATACTCAATATGCCGAAATGTGAACACTGGTGGAGTTTGGGGAAAATCGACCTTGGCATTTGGGAGTTGTAGTTGCTGGGGTTTATAGTTCACCTACAATCAAAGAGAATTTTGAACTCCACCAATGACAGCTGGCATGCGCCTTGCACACCTGCTCTCCCCTCCACGCTTGGAGTCTCAGAAACATCTCTCCCCTTGGCTGAGAGGCCGGGCAATTGTAGATGCCATGCTCCGAGCATGCCTGCTCTCCCCTCCCCACTTGGAATCTCAGAAACATCTCTCCCTTTGGCTGAGAGGCCGGGCAATTGTAGATGCCATGCTCCGAGCATGCCTGCTCTCCCCTCCCCACTTGGAATCTCAGAAACATCTCTCCCTTTGGCTGAGAGGCCGGGCAATTGTAGATGCCATGCTCCGAGCATGCCTGCTCTCCCCTCCCCACTTGGAATCTCAGAAACATCTCTCCCTTTGGCTGAGAGGCCGGGCAATTGTAGATGCCATGCTCCGAGCATGCCTGCTCTCCCCTCCCCACTTGGAATCTCAGAAACATCTCTCCCTTTGGCTGAGAGGCCGGGCAATTGTAGATGCCATGCTCCGAGCATGCCTGCTCTCCCCTCCCCACTTGGAGTCTCAGAAACATCTCTCCCTTTGGCTGAGAGGCCGGGCAATTGTAGATGCCATGCTCCGAGCATGCCTGCTCTCCCCTCCCCACTTGGAATCTCAGAAACATCTCTCCCTTTGGCTGAGAGGCCGGGCAATTGTAGATGCCATGCTCCGAGCATGCCTGCTCTCCCCTCCCCACTTGGAATCTCAGAAACATCTCTCCCTTTGGCTGAGAGGCCGGGCAATTGTAGATGCCATGCTCCGAGCATGCCTGCTCTCCCCTCCCCACTTGGAGTCTCAGAAACATCTCTCCCTTTGGCTGAGAGGCCGGGCAATTGTAGATGCCATGCTCCGAGCATGCCTGCTCTCCCCTCCCCACTTGGAATCTCAGAAACATCTCTCCCTTTGGCTGAGAGGCCGGGCAATTGTAGATGCCATGCTCCGAGCATGCCTGCTCTCCCCTCCCCACTTGGAATCTCAGAAACATCTCTCCCTTTGGCTGAGAGGCCGGGCAATTGTAGATGCCATGCTCCGAGCATGCCTGCTCTCCCCTCCCCACTTGGAATCTCAGAAACATCTCTCCCTTTGGCTGAGCGGCCGGCCAATCATAGCCGCCATGCGCCGAGCATGCCTGCTCTCCCCTCCCCACTTGGAATCTTAGAAACAGCCCTCCCCTTGGCTGAGCGGCCGGCCAATCATAGCCGCCATGCGCTGAGCATGCCTTCTCTCCCCTCCCCACTTGGAATCTTAGAAACAGCCCTCCCCTTGGCTGAGAGGCCGGCCAATCACAGCGGAAGAAGGCTTTTGATGGGAGGATCCGCCCTCTGTTTCTGAAAAAGGAAGATGACAAGCAGAGAGATCTCCCTCCAGCATTGCGCGCTCTCCTTTGGCCGCACATGCTCACCACGCTGCCTGAGAGGCCGGTCAATCATAGCTGCCATGTGCCAAGCATGCCTACTCTCCCCTCCCCACTTGGAATCTTAGAAACAGCCCTCCCCTTGGCTGAGAGGCCGGTCAATCATAGCTGCCATGTGCCGAGCATGCCTGCTCTCCCCTTACCATTTGGAATCTTAGAAACAGCCCTCCCTTTGGCTGAGAGGCCGGCCAATCATAGCCGCCATGCGCCGAGCATGCCTGCTCTCCCCTCCCCACTTGGAATCTTAGAAACATCTCTCCCTTTGGCTGAGCGGCCGGCCAATCATAGCCGACATGCGCCGAGCATGCCTGCTCTCCCCTCCCCACTTGGAATCTTAGAAACATCTCTCCCTTTGGCTGAGCGGCCGGCCAATCATAGCCGACATGCGCCGAGCATGCCTGCTCTCCCCTCCCCACTTGGAATCTTAGAAACATCTCTCCCTTTGGCTGAGCGGCCGGCCAATCATAGCCGACATGCGCCGAGCATGCCTGCTCTCCCCTCCCCACTTGGAATCTTAGAAACATCTCTCCCTTTGGCTGAGCGGCCGGCCAATCATAGCCGACATGCGCCGAGCATGCCTGCTCTCCCCTCCCCACTTGGAATCTTAGAAACAGCTCTCCCCTTGGCTGAGAGGCCGGCTAATCATAGCCGCCATGCACCGAGCACGCCTGCTTTCCCCTCCCCACTTGGAGTCTCAGAAACAGCCCTCCCCTTGGTTGAGAGGCCAGCCAATCATAGCCGCCATGCGCCTCGCACGCCTGCTCTCCCCTCCTTGCTTGGAGTCTCTGAAACAGCCCTCCCTTTGGCTGAGAGGCCAGCCAATCACAGCGGAGGAGGGCTTTTGGTGGGAGGATTCACCCTCTGTTTCAAAAAAGGAAGAGAAGGACAGGTGGAGAGATCTTCAGCCTTCTCCAAGAGGGATTCAGAGGCAATCCCTCTGAACCCCTTCACCCCCCCCCCCAGGGGTCCCCACCCCCAGGTTGAGAAACACTGTCCTAAAAGCTCCACATTGGAAGCTGTTGAAACTCTCCTAGTTCCCGAAAACCTAGGCTATTTGGTTGTGGCCATTTTCCTTATCCTATGCCCTTCCCTGGTTGAAGAGGGGCCGGCAAATAGCCCACCCCGTCAACGAAGACAGGACCCCCATTATAGCATTACCAATCCTTTTCAGCTTCATTGGCATGGCATGCCTGAGCTCGCAAGCAAATGGAGCTACCTTCCCTGCCCTGTTGACCTGCGGGCATCCCGGAGGAAATTGTCATCCTATTATTCCGGCAAAGCAGGAGAACGGAGCCATTTCCATAAATTACCATGCGAGGCAGGGAAGGCATGTCAATGAGGAGAGGTGCCCACGGCAGGAGCTTCAAGCACCTCGGGGCGTCTGCGGGGAGGCACTGACCGTAGGAGGGAATGCAAAGGATCCCCCAAAAGAGCTCTCCTTCGTTAACCGATGCAGTTAACGGCCTTACTTAACAGGCCAGTCAGGATGAAGAACTCCAGAACGTGGAAGAGCCATTTTTGGAGATGACATTTCCAACATTTGCCCACCCGACATGGACAACGATCACACTAGCCGAAGGATTCTGGGATTTGTAGTCTGAATGAAGTCGAGCATGCCCTCCCCCCCTAACAAAGGATGGTGACTTCTGGTTCTGCAAAGGACAAAGGTACCAGACTGCACAATAGGGGTTAAGTCTTGGTCAATTTGCCAAGGCCTTAACAACAATGAGGACCCCATGAAACTTCGGGAATGGCTAGACCTTGGGGTCTCTGCCTCTCTCTCGAGCTGTAGTTTTCCAAGGACCATGGGACCGGCTTCCATCCCAGCGCTGCAGGGATTTGTGTCTTGGCCCAGTGGAACTCCATAGACTCCCTTTGGTGGCTTTATGAATTCTGCTACATTCCTGGACTTCACTCTCATCAAGGACTCGCTCTCTACCCATGAACTTTCTTCAAGACAACTTATGAATTCATGCTGTGTCCTGATATCGTCTGCTTTTTATAATTGGTATTATTAATTTCTATCTGGGGCCTTGAATGGGAAGATAGCTGCATATGATTTCCCTGTGTATAATTTCTATATATTTTTTTATGTTTCCTTGTATTCCTGACCCTTTGCCCCTTCTCCCTCCAAAGAAATATGTAAGGGAACCCCCTGGCCTTCAGAAACAAAAGCCATTAGCGGTTACTGAAACCTCCTGCCAAAGACACACTTGCATGGATAAAAGAAGGAGATTCTTACCTCTAGCATCGGAAATGGCCCACTAGAGTAAAGAATTGTTTGACAAAAGTTTCTGCAAGATAAGGGGAAATCTTCCCCTCTGCTTTTGTTAACTTAGCATTAACCTCAGGCTGCCATCATTGTTTTCCTGTCTCACAGCCAGGAAGGATCTGGATATTTTTACACATGTTGATTCACAACACTCAAAACAGCTCTGCTTGAGCTCTTTGTCTCACCGGCCACATGGCATTTCCTTTGTTTAAAGATCATCCCGCCTCCATCTCTCCTGATTGGCTGTCGCCACCAGGTGGCAGAGTTCTTCCCATTGGATCCTACGGACCACTGGAGCTTCCTGATTGGTCCAGAGGCACCGGGGGCGGGAGGGCCACCTCCCAGCTGTTGGCCCATTGCCCAGTCATGGCGGGGAACAACAGGGAAGCTGGGGTGGGGAGTTTGAACTCTGCAACTTTGAATTTGCTATAAATATGACTCTATTGGTGTACTCCCCTTATGCTTAGCTTTGGCGAATGATTGCAGCTCTGCATCCATTTCAGCTGAATCGCATTAAACCTCGATGTCTTTTCTTCAACTGGTGAGACTTTTCATTGGGAAATCAGGGAAAAATATGGGATGCTTCTCTGTCTCGCCAGGGAAAAAGAACTCTTTGATGAGTCTAATTGGTCTCTGCCTCCTGGCAAAGACCACTAAATTTTAGCTCTACATCATGAAGAGGGGTCTTGAAGAGATGAGTATCACATTCTGCACTTACCTGGTCAACCCTACGTCAACGGCCAAGGTTTACTTGCCTAAAGATTCCCAGCCAACTGGGAAATACCTTTCTTGGGTCAGCCTCAGAGGCCAAAGTCTATGATATTTGGGACGACACCTCCCACAATCCATTCCCATTGGCCATGAAGAACATGGGAATTTGAGTGCAACCAACAATGGAAGACCAAAGGGCCTTCAAAGTCTAGGAAACCATGGATGGTGACTATAGTTCATGCCATAGAATAATATGGACAGGTTGGATTGAAGATGGACCCACACCTCTGGCCTCCTTAGGAGACTTCATTCTGGGTGTTTTCCGAAGCTAAGTGGACAACAAAGTCCACTAGAGAAATGGTGAAGAAGAGTGCTTCCAACCAACCTGGATCCTCTTCCACATCCAACAAAGGGATGTCGTCATCCAGATAAGGAAGAGTCCTCTGTCCTGGCCCATCGCCTTCTTCTGTGGAGATGAGCAGGCCATCGGAGATGTGCAAGGTGTCCTCCTTGGTGCATTTCTGACTGCAGCTGGAACAAGAAGAAGAACAGATGCTGAGAGAGCATCTCCAAGGCATTTGTTGGCCAGGCTAGGCATGTAGATGTCATGAACACTGTACAGAGGTTCTTTTGTTCCGTATGCAGTGAGACAGAGCATATCAGGCACTTTACAGAGATATAAGTAGACACACCGACTCTATATAACTACATTGGTTACACGAAGGGGATGTTACATTTACTCAACTTTCACACACAATTCATTCATTCATTCATCATGCATACATTACCAACCCTTCCTCCTGCTCCTGGGGAAGAGAACCGAACATAGGCCAGATCACATTCCCAGCAAACCTGCCATTCTGCGATACACCATTTTCTCCGTCCCTTGCAGAAAGAGGGGGTGACCAGACCTTTCCTGTCTGCCACACTTTTGGATAGTAAAAAGGTCTCTTATATAGCATATTCCTTGCTATTGTTATTCCAGCAAGTTGTCAATTACTGACAGGTTGTTTTTCCAGCTAAAACATGCTGACTTCATCAGTTCCGGACAGATGTTGACTTTCTTCCTTAGCTGATATTGATTTCTTTCTTAACATAAGGAATCATTGTGTTGACTGAACTTAAAAGTCATTGCCTTTGACTATCTAAACATGTTGTGCTAAATAATTACAGACCAATTTCCAACCTCTCCTTTTTGGGCAAGGTGCTGGAGCAGGTGGTCGCCTCGCAGCTCCTAGACGACACCAACGTTCTAGATCGATCACAGTCTGGTTTCAGACCCGGGCACAGTACCGAGACAGCTGTGGTCGCCTTGGTGGATGACCTCTGCAGGGAAATGGACAGGGGGAGTGTGACCCTGCTGGTTCTCTTGGGTATCTCAGCAGCTTTCGGTACCATCTACCATGGTATCCTTCTAGGTCGGCTCTCTGGGATGGGACTTGTGGCTTCGATCCTTTCTGGAGGGTCGTTCCCAGATGATAAAGCTGGGTGACACCTGCTCGGACCCCTGGCCATTGACCTGTGGGTTCCCGCAAGGTTCCATTCTGTCCCCCATACTTTTCAACATCTATATGACACCACTGGGAGAGGTCGCCTTGGTGGATGACCTCCGCAGGGAAATGGACAGGGGGAGTGTGGCCCTGCTGGTTCTCTTGGATATCTCAGCAGCTTTTGGTACCATCTACCATGGTATCCTTCTAGGTCGGCTCTCCGGAATGGGACTTGGGGGTTTTACTGTGGCTTCGCTCCTTTCTGGAGGGTCGTTCCCAGATGGTAAAGCTGGGTGACACCTGCTCGGACCCCTGGCCATTGACCTGTGGGGTCCCGCAAGGTTCCATTCTGTCCCCCATACTTTTCAACATCTACATGAAACCACTGGGAGAGGTCATCCGGAGTCTTGGAGTTGGGTGCCATCTCTACGCAGATGACGCCCAACTCCACTACTCTTTTCCACCGGAATTCAAGGAAGCCCCTTGGATACTGGATCGGTGCCTGGTTGCTGTGGCGATCTGGATGAGGGCAAACAAGCTGAAGTTCAATCCCGACAAGACAGAGGTCCTCCAGGTCAGTCGTACACCTGACCGGGGTATTGGGTGGCAACCTGTGCTGGACGGGGTTACAATCCCCCTGAAGGCGCAGGTCCGCAGCTTGGGGGTCCTCCTGGATTCAGAGCTGATGCTTGATGCGCAGGTGTTGGTGGTGGCCGGGAGGGCCTTTGCACAATTAAAATTCGTGTGCCAGCTGCGACCATACCTCACAAAGTCTGACTTGACCATGGTGGTCCACGCCTTAGTTATCTCTAGACTGGACTATTGCAATGCACTCTACATGGGACTGCCCTTGAAGACGGCCCGGAAACATCAATTAGTCCAACGCTCGGCAGCCAGACTTCTAACAGGGGCAAATTACAGAGAGCGGCCAACCCTCCTGTTTAAGGAGCTCCATTGGCTGCTGTTCATCTTCCGGTCCCAATTCAAGGTGCAGGTTATTACCTACAAAGCCCTGAATGGTTTGGGACCCACCTACCTTTGTGACCGCATCTCCTACCACAAACCTGCACGATCTCTTCAATCCTCTGAAGAGGCCCTTCTCTCGCCCCTTCCTCTATCATGGACTCGTCTTATGGGAACAAGGGAGAGGGCCTTTTCCGCTGTGGCCCCCCGCTTTTGGAATTCGCTGCCTAGGGAGATCAGGCAGGCCCCCACCCTACCTGGTTTTAAGAAAGATCTAAAAACCTGGCTCTTCCGCTGTGCTTTCGGAGAATGACTACTCAACCCATATTTTGTTATGGATGCAAACAACATTGATAGAAAGCAGTAGATAGCCAAACAATTCAACTGTTCATTCACATACAAGTGGGGCCTGACGCGCCGTCACATATTTTGTTATTGTGTGTTTATTATGTTGTATTATTTTGGGCTTGGCCTCATGTTGGCCACCCCAAGTCCCCTTTGGCAGGTTATAAATAAAGTGTATTATTATTATTATTATTATTATTATTATTTTCAACCACAGTATTTATTTATTATTTATTTCGTATACTTCTACCCCGCCCTTCTCAACCCCCGAGGGGGGACTCAGGGCGGCTTACAAAATGGCACAATTCGATGCCTACACAGTAATACAATAAACGTATAAAAACAGCAGTTAAATGGTTAAACAATTAAAACAACAATATATATCACAGTCAACAGCCAATCTCAAGCACAGTGTTCACCAACTCAGAGTCCATACTTCGTTCCTCATTGTCTATTCCTATCCGTCGTCGCAGTCCTTTATTTATCTGCCAGAGTGCCCAAACGCCTGGTCCCACATCCATGTTTTTAATTTCTTTCTAAAGGAAAGGAGGGATGTCGCTGATCTACTTTCCCCAGGGAGTGAATTCCATAGGTGAGGGGCCACCACTGAGAAGGCCCTGCTCCTCGTCCCCGCCAATCTCACTTGTGACAGAGGCGGGGCCGAGAGCAGGGCCTCCCCAGAGGATCTCAAACTCCTAGGTGGGATGTAGAGGGAGATGCGTTCGGACAGGAACCGTATAGGGTTTTGTAGGTCAAAACCAGCACTTTGAGTTGTGCTCGGAACTGGATCGGCAGCCAGTGGTGCTGACACAACAGAGGGGTGGTATGCTCCCTGTATGACACTCTGGTGAGCAATCTGGCTGCCTCCCGCTGGACTAATTGAAGTTTCCGAACAGTCTTCAAAGGCAACCCCACGTAGAGTGCGTTGCAGTAATCTATCCGGGATGTAACAAGAGCGTGGACCACCGTGGCCAGATCCGACTTCCCAAGGTATGGGCGCAGCTGGCGCACAAGTTTTAATTGTGCAAAAGCTCTCCCGGCCATGTCAATACTTCAGCAGTTTAGTAGCTTTTCCTCTATCAACCTTTTGCAGTTTTCCAGGTTTTAATCTTCTTAGCATGGTGTCTTTATCCGCTATAAGCCCAACCATACACCTTTCATACAATTCAGTTCAATCCACATATCATATTTATCACAGAGGGGACCAAATGCAGACCTTTGGTAGACACAAATCAAACTTTGGTGGCGTACAGATTATATAGAGTTGAAGGCACCTCTTGTAGGCCTTACCTTGCCTGGCAGGCATTCTCCATTGGAGACAGATAGAGAGACCAAATCCCAAGGGCAGCCGGCATGGTGAAGAGGACGGCCACCCAACAGCACGAAACGATCAGTGACATGAAGAGACCGAAGTCATGGACAGCAGGGATCTGCACAAAATACAGGGTACACACACACAAAGCACAAAGCAGTTTAGAAGTTTATTTTCATTCATTTGGCGCAAATACTCAATACGCCCAAATTTGAATACTGGTGGGGTTGAGGGGAGGATTGATTTTGTCATTTGGGAGTTGTAGTTGCTGGGATTTATGGTTCATTTACAATATCAAAGAGCATTCTGAACTCCACCAAACTTTGGACACAGAGCTCCCATGACTAACAGAAAATACTAGAAGTATTTGGTGGGCATTGACCTTGGGTTTTGGGAGTTGTAGTTTACCCACATCCAGAGAACACCGATGCATCTAGACCAAGCTTGACATGAATACTCACTATGCCCAAATGTGGGCACTGGTGCGGTTTGGGGAAGATAGACCTTGACATTTGGAAGTTGTAGTGGCTGGGATTTATAGTTCACCTATAATCAAAGAGCATTCTGAACTCCACCAATGATAGAATTGGGCAAAACTTCCCACACGGAACCCCCACGACCAACAGAAAATACTGTGTTTTCTAATTGTCTTTGCCGACCCCCCAGGGGTCCCGACCCCCAGGTTGAGAAACACTGATCTAGAGCTCATATGGTCCGGGTAATCTTTTGTGGGTAGTCAGCCTCTCCCCTCCTGACGTCTCCATTGCCTCGACACTATAAGAAGTTTTGCGAGACCAGTCATTATTGTTGCCGTGTGGTTTTGAGGCAACGGTGTAGTAATGGTCAGGCCGCAGACCATATTTTTGTTATTGCGGACCACTGGTGGTCCACGGATGACTGACCAAAGGGGATGTGGTAATAGCTGAGTCATAACCAAGTATGTGAGCTGAGTTGCAAAGCGGTTGCATCGGCCAGCGTCCCTTACTAATGCCCTACAGAAGGAGGATGAAAGAATCCATCTTTCTCTCTCCTGTGTGACTCAGTGTGAGTATCTCTCTATTCTGTATGTGAGTCTCTGAGGATCTGATTGTTTGTAAGGACAAGCCTGAAAGGGGATCTGCGTATCCTGATTGTACATTCGTATATATTGCAACAGGGAAGATTATAGCCTTCAGATATTTTGGATGAAAACTTGAATCCGTGGGTTTACTAATGTAGATAAGGTCAGATGCTTGCAGTTGAATTCTGCTGGTAGATGGAACTGCATTATGTCTCCCAGGGCCTTGAATCTATATCCTAGAGGAAGGATAATAATATCGAGGATAGGCTTGATGGTGCGGTGAGTGAATTAGAACCAGGCATCCTGAGGAGTGAGACTGAATGGGCCTTAAAAACAAAGATGGCAAGGACCTAACAGAAGCTCAAGAGATCAAGAGAAGGTGGCAAAACTATACAGAAGATCTTTATAGGAAGGATAATAATATTGAGGATAGTTTTGACGGTGTGGTGAGAGAATTAGAACCAGACATCCTGAGGAGTGAGGCTGAATGGGCCTTAAAAGCAAAGATGGCAAGGACCTAACAGAAGCTCAAGAGATCAAGAGAAGGTGGCAAAACTATACAGAAGATCTTTATAGGAAGGATAATAATATTGAGGATAGTTTTGACGGTGTGGTGAGAGAATTAGAACCAGACATCCTGAGGAGTGAGGCTGAATGGGCCTTAAAAACAAAGATGGCAAGGACCTAACAGAAGCTCAAGAGATCAAGAGAAGGTGGCAAAACTATACAGAAGATCTTTATAGGAAGGATAATAATATTGAGGATAGTTTTGACGGTGTGGTGAGAAAATTAGAACCAGACATCCTGAGGAGTGAGGCTGAATGGGCCTTAAAAACAAAGATGGCAAGGACCTAACAGAAGCTCAAGAGATCAAGAGAAGGTGGCAAAACTATACAGAAGATCTTTATAGGAAGGATAATAATATTGAGGATAGTTTTGACGGTGTGGTGAGAAAATTAGAACCAGACATCCTGAGGAGTGAGGCTGAATGGGCCTTAAAAACAAAGATGGCAAGGACCTAACAGAAGCTCAAGAGATCAAGAGAAGGTGGCAAAACTATACAGAAGATCTTTATAGGAAGGATAATAATATTGAGGATAGTTTTGACGGTGTGGTGAGAAAATTAGAACCAGACAGCCTGAGGAGTGAGGCTGAATGGGCCTTAAAAACAAAGATGGCAAGGACCTAACAGAAGCTCAAGAGATCAAGAGAAGGTGGCAAAACTATACAGAAGATCTTTATAGGAAGGATAATAATATTGAGGATAGTTTTGACGGCGTGGTGAGTGAATTAGAACCAGACATCCTGAGGAGTGAGGATGAATGGGCCTTAAGAAGCATTGCTAACAACAAGGCAGCAGGAGACGACGGGATCCCAGCTGAACAACAACCAAAAACATTCCGTTTGCTATTCAGATGCGGTTGTCTCTCACCTGGGAGAAAATGTTGGCCGCGTAGGCTGCCGCAGTGGTCAAGGAGGTGAAGAAGGTGGCCTTCCCCGCGGTCTGGATGGTGTGGATCATGCGGAGGTTCAGGTCCTTCAAGTGCGTGGCCTGCCGATACGTATTGATGAAGACGAAGACGTCGTCCACACCTGAAATGACACCGAAATAAGGAGACATACTGCAGAATCCTAAACAAATTGGAAGGGAATCCTAACCCTAACCCTAACCCTTCTGCCAGGAAGACACAATCCAAGCCCTCCTGACAGAAGGCCATCCATCCTCTACTCTGAAGAAGGAGGCTCCACAGCGGGATATTCCACCTCCATCCTAACATTTAGGCGGAATCGCTTCTCCTGCCATTTGTATCCCTTGCAAACTTAATTAACTAAAGAGGGTTTTCGGCGTCCTCCCTCCTCAGATATATAACCCAGTGGGATTCGCAGTTTCCATCCAACCGCAATGAAATTACCCAAAAACCATTACAAAGAGTCGTAAAAGCAGTGAATTAAAAAGCACGTCCTGAGTTACGGGGCAATGCGACTGATGTTTATAATGGAGGGGAAAGTAATTATAAAAGCACAAAGCAATTAAAGGGAAGACGTTTCGGCTTCGTGAGTCGGAAAGCTCCCCAGCGCTATGTCGCACAGGGCCCTGAATCTATATCCAAGAGAGCACTATGTCTCCCAGGGACGTGGATCTATATTCTAGAGCACTACATCTCCCAGGGCCTTGAATCTATATCCTAGAACACTATGTCTCCCAGGGCCTTGGATCTATGTCCCAGAGTACGATGTCTCCCAGGGCCTGGAATCTATATTCTAGTGTACTATGTCTCCCAGGGTTTTGAACCTATATCCTAGGGCACTATGTCTCCCAGGGCCTTGGAGCTAAATCCCAGAGTGCGATGTCTCCCAGGGCCTGGAATCTATATTGTAGAGTTCCCCAGGATTTTGAACCTATATCCTAAGGCACTATGTCTCCCAGGGCTTTGAATCTATATTCTAGTGTACTATGTCTCCCAGGGCCTTGGAGCTATATCCCAGAGTATGATGTCTCCCAGGGCCTGGAATCTATATTCTAGGGTACTATGTTTCCCAGGGTTTTGAATCTATATTCTAGGACACTATGTCTCTCAGGACCTTGAAACTATATTCTAGAGCACTATGTTTCCCAGGGTTTTGAATCTGTATCCTAGGACACTATGTCTCCCAGGGTTTTGAACCTATATCCTAGGGCACTATGTCTCCCAGGGCCTTGGATCTATATTCTAGTGTACTATGTCTCCCAGGGCCTTGGATCTATATCCCAGAGTACAATGTCTCCCAGTGCCTTGAATCTATATTCTAGAGCACTATGTTTCTCAGGGTTTTGAACCTATATCCTAGGACACTATGTCTCCCAGGGCCTTGAATCTATATTCTAGTGTACTATGTCTCCCAGGACCTTGAATCTATATCCTAGAGCAAGAAAATCACACTTCAGTGCCCATAATCCCCAAAGAGGTGTGCTGGGTGATATCTAGAAAGGGTCACTCAACGTACCGATTCCGACAATCACAAAAGCCGCCACTCCATTCAAGATTCCCAAATATTGGATGCCAAAGACCACGTGGTAGAGGAAAAGGGCCACCAGGCAGCTGAGCCCGATGCTAGCAATCCCAAAGAACGAGAGGAACACTGGAGGAAAGAGACAGAATGAGACGGAACCTGCAAAGAAAGGTTGCTTCCGACTTCACAGCAGCTCTAAGTCAAACCTACTGTTGAATCACTGCAGTCCAATCCCACTTGAACTGCCATGGCCTCTTGCTATGGACTCCCGGGAGTCATAGTTTTCCACGGTCCTTAGTGTGCCCAACTCACCAGAGCAAGAAGCGAGGATATAAACAAGGACAGCGATGCAACTGCTGCTGATGAAGGCCAGCAACATGTCGTTGTTGAAGGTCTTCCGGACTTCGTAGTCGAACAAATCCGTCCCACCGTAAAGGACTTGGACTTTGCTATCGGGAGACATAGGGCGAAAAGTAAGGGACCTCAAGATTTCCATTGCATTATAGGTCCTGTAACTCAACAGTACAGTCAGTTTCCATAGTCACACTGGAAGATTTCCTAGAGATCACATTTTAGGTCCTTTAGATATAATAGCACTAGCTGTCCCCTGCCACGTTTTGCTGTGGCCCACATGGGGCTTCTGTGTGGGAGGTTTGGCCCATTTCTATCATTGGTGGGGTTCAGAATGCTCTTTGATTGTAGGGGAACTATAAATCCCAGCAACTACAACTCCTAAATGTCAAGATTCCATATTCCCCAAACTCCACCAGTGTTCACATTAGAACACATTGAGTATTCATGTAGAGTTTGGTCCAGATCCATCATTGTTTGAGTCCACAGTGATCTCTGGATGTAGGTGAACTACAATTCCAAAACTCAAGGTCAGTGCCCACCAAACCCTTCCAGTATTTTCTGTTGCTCATAGGAGTTCTGTGTGCCAAGTTTGGTTCAATTCCATCGTTGGCCGGGTTCAGAATGCTCTTTGATTGTAGGGGAACTATAAATCCCAGCAACTACAACTCCCAAATGTCAAGGTTCTATTTCCCCCAAATTCTACCAGTGTTCACATTTGGGCATATTGAGTATTCGTGTAGAGTTTGGTCCAGATCCATCATTGTTTGAGTCCACAGTGATCTCTGAATGTAGGTGAACTACAACTCCCAAAACTCAAGGTCAGTGCCCACCAAACCATTCCAGTATTTTCTATTGCTCGTGGGAGTTCTGTGTGCCAAGCTTGATTCAATTCCATCGTTGGTGGGGTTAAGAATGTTCTTTGATTGTAGGTGAACTATAAATCCCAGTAACGACAACTCCCAAATGTCAAGGTCTATTTTTCCCAAACTCCATCTGTGTTTATATTTGGGCATATTGAGAATTCGTGCCAAGTTTGGTCCAGATCCATCATTGTTTGAGTCCACAGTGATCTCTGAATGTAGGTGAACTACAACTCCCAAAACTCAAGGTCAGTGCCCACCAAACCCTTCCAGTATTTTCTGTTGGTCATGGGAGAACTGTGTGCCAAGTTTGGCCCATTCCTATCATTGGTGGGGTTCAGAATGCTCTGTGATTGTAGGTGAACTATAAATCCCAGCAACTACAACTCCCAAATGTCAAGAGTCTATTTTCCCCAAACTCCACCAGTGTTCACATTAGAGCAGTGTTTCTCAACCTGGGGGTCGGGACCCCTGGGGGGGGGTCACGAGGGGGTGTCAGAAGGGTTGCCAAAGACCACCAGAAAACGCAGTATTTTCTGTTGGTCATGAGGGTTCTGTGTGGGAAGTTTGCCCCAATTCTGTTGTTGGTGAGGTTCAGAATGCTCCTTGATTGTAGGTGAACTATAAATCCCAGTAACGACAACTCCCAAATGTCAAGGTCTATTTTCCCCAAACTCCATCTGTGTTTATATTTGGGCATATTGAGAATGCATGCCAAGTTTGGTCCAGATCCATCATTGTTTGAATCCACAGTGCTCTCTGAATGTAGGTGAACTACAACTCCCAAAACTCAAGGTCAGTGCCCACCAAACCCTTCCAGTATTTTCTGTTGGTCAAGGGAGTTCTGTGTGCCAAGTTTGGTTCAATTCCATCATTGGTGAGGTTCAGAATGCTCCTTGATTGTAGGTGAACTATAAATCCCAAGAACTACAACTCCCAAATGTCAAGATTCTATTTCCCCCAAACTCCACCAGTGTTCACATTAGAGCATATTGAGTATTCGTGTAGAGTTTGGTCCAGATCCATCAATGTTTGAGTCCACAGTGATCTCTGGATGTAGGTGAACTACAATTCCAAAACCAAAGGACACTGCCCACCAAACCCTTCCAGTATTTTCTGTTCATCATGGGAGTTTTGTGTACCAAGTTTGGTTCAATTTCATCGTTGGTGGAGTTCAGAATGCTCTTTGATTATAGGTGAACTATAAATCTCAGCAACTACAACTCCCAAATGACAAAATCATAATTTTTTGAGTGATGGTCACTCCTTGTGTTGTGAGACATTTTGTTGCCAAATTTGGTGTGATTTCATTCATTGGTTCTTTTGTTTTTAAGGTACTCATTATGCACAGAGCATTTTATATATAGGTGAACTATAAATCCCAGCAATTACAACTTCCAAATGACAAAATCATAATTTATTATTATTATTATTATTATTATTATTATTATTATTATTATTATTATACAGTAAGCCAGTGGTTCTCAACCTCCCTAATACAGTTCTCTCATGTGGTGGTGACCCCCAACCATAACATTATTTTTGTTGCTACTTCACAACTGTAATTTTGGCTACTATTATGAATTATAGAATCATAGAGTTGGGCCATCCAGTCCAACCCCATTCTGCAAAGAAGCAGGAATATTGCATTCAAAGCACCCCTGGCAGATGGCCATCCAGACTCTGTTTGAAATGTAATGTAAATATCTGATATTCAGAATGTATTTTCATTCACCAGACCAAATTTGGCACAAATACCTGATACGTCCAAATTTGAATACTGGTGGGGCCAGGAGCTGGATTGATTTTTATCATTTGGGAGGTATAGTTTCTGGGATTTATAGTTCATATACAATCAAAGAGCATTCTGAACTCCACCAGTGACTGAATTGAACCAGTCTTCGAACACAGAACCCCTATGACCAACAGTAAATATTGGAAGGGTTTGATAGGCATTGACCTTGAGTTTTGGAGTTGTAGTTCACCTACCCCCAGAAAGCACTGTGGACTTAAACAATGATGGATCTGGACCAAATTTGGCATGAATACTCAACATGCCCAAATGTGAATACTAGAGGAAGTTAGAGATAATACACCTTGACATTTGGGAGTTGTAGTTGCTGGGATTTATAGTTCAGCTACAATCAAAGAGCTTTCTGAACTCCAACAATGGGAGAATTGGGCTAAACTTCATACAACCCCCATGACCAATAGAAAATACTGTGTCTTCTGATGGTCTTTGGCGACCCCTCTGATACCCCCTCGCAACCCCCCCAGGGGTCCCGACCCCCAGGTTGGGAAACACTGCAGTAAGCAAAGAAAATACAGGGTTAGTCAAAATGAATAGGCCAAAAAAAGACATTGCCTATTGGCTTATTGGCCTATTCATTTTGACTAACCCT
This sequence comes from Anolis sagrei, assembly GCF_037176765.1. Taxonomy (NCBI): domain Eukaryota; kingdom Metazoa; phylum Chordata; class Lepidosauria; order Squamata; family Anolidae; genus Anolis; species Anolis sagrei. The sequence goes on from NC_090033.1 coordinate 10,372,881, forward strand.
GTAGTATACGAGGAAATTACTAGTGGAGACTTGAAGAAGGTTGTTATTTCCAGCCAAAGTTCCTCGTTTTTGTTTTCCGCAACGGCAGATTCCCATTTCTGTCTCGTTCTCAGAAAGAAATCTCTTTAAGCGCCAGAAAATTCCAACCGAGAGTGGATGGATTAGATTCCATGAAAGGTATAAGACCCAAAAAGAGCGAGAGCCGCACAACGTTCCTCAAGAGCTTAGCTTTCCGGCTGCGGGAAGTCGGCAGTTCCACCTGAAACCCTAATTGCCTTTCGATGATATAAAAGTGGGGGTTAGAAGAGCGAGCGAGTTTAGGGGGAGAGATCTACCCTGGCTCTTCAGCGAGGCGTAAAGGCGAGAACGCGACGGTACCGAGCAAAGCTAATCCAAGATAATTACAAGGAGGAAGACAATGGAGTGGGTTGGAAGCGCGGGAGATCCTGCCAATCTGCCTCGGCTCCTTCTTGGCCTTCGAAGCGGCCGCCTCGTCGCTTGTGTAAGTCCTCATAAAGCCACTCCAGATTTTGGAGAGCCGTCAAGGAACTTAGAATCATAGAATCATAGAATCAAAGAGTTGGAAGAGACCTCATGGGCCATCCAGTCCAACCCCATTCTGCCAAGAAGCAGGAATATTGCATTCAAACCACCCCTGACAAATGGCCATCCAGCCTCTGCTTAAAAGCTTCCAAAGAAGGAGCCTCCACCACACTCCGGGGCAGAGAGTTCCACTGCTGAACGGCTCTCACAGTCAGGAAGTTCTTCCTCATGTTCAGATGGAATCTCCTCTCTTGTAGTTTGAAGCCATTGTTCCATTGCGTCCTAGTCTCCAAGGAAGCAGAAAACAAGCTTGCTCCCTCCTCCCTGTGGCTTCCTCTCACATATTTATACATGTCTATCATATCTCCTCTCAGCCTTCTCTTCTTCAGGCTAAACATGCCCAGTTCCCTAAGCTGCTCCTCATAGGGCTTGTTCTCCAGACCCTTGATCATTTTAGTCGCCCTCCTCTGGACACATTCCAGCTTGTCAATATCTCTCTTGAATTGTGGTGCCCAGAATTGGACACAATATTCTAGATGTGGTCTAACCAAAGCAGAATAGAGGGGTAGCATTACTTCCTTAGATCTAGACACACTATGCTCCTATTGATGCAGGCCAAAATCCCATTGGCTTTTTTTGCCGCCACATCACATTGTTGGCTCATGTTTAACTTGTTGTCCACGAGGACTCCAAGATCTTTTTCACACGTACTGCTCTCGAGCCAGGCGTCACCCATTCTGTATCTTTGCATTTCATTTTTTCTGCCAAAGTGGAGTATCTTGCATTCGTCACTGTTGAACTTCATTTTGTTAGTTTTGGCCAATCATCTCTCTAATCTGTCAAGATCGTTTTGAATTCTGCTCCTGTCCTCTGGAGTATTGGCTATCCCTCCCAATTTGGTGTCGTCTGCAAACTTGATGATCCTGCCTTCTAGCCCTTCATATAAGTCATTAATAAAGATGTTGAACAGGACCGGGCCCAGGACGGAACCCTGCTGATGGCACTCCACTTGTCACTTCTTTCCAAGATGAAGAGGAAGCATTAGTGAGCACCCTCTGGGTTCGTCCATTTAACCAATTCCAGATCCACCTCACCGTAGTTTTGCCTAGCCCACATTGGACTAGTTTCCTTGCCAGAAGGTCATGGGGGACCTTGTCAAAGAAGGCCTTCCTGAAATCCAGGTACGCTACATCCACGGTATTCCCCGCATCTACCCAGCTTGTAGCTCTATCGAAGAAAGAGATCAGATTAGAATTTGCGAAATTCTGAATCTCAAGGAGCTCTCCGAGGCGCTGAAACCAACTCCCAGCCCAGATTCAGCACCTCGGAGAGCTCTTTCGGTGCCTAGGAAATCTATCTAAATAAAAATGAAATGTTGGTTTGTGGGATTGACAGAACTCAAAAACCACTGGACGAATTGTCACCAAATTTGGACACAAGACACCTAACAACCCAATGTATGCCCTTCACTAAAAAAAAATGATTTTGTCATTTGGGAGTTGTAGTTGCTGGGATGTATAGTTCACCTACAATCAAAGAGCATTCTGAACTCCACCAATGATGGAATTGAACCAAATAGGGCACACAGAACTCCCACGATGAACAGAAAACATATATCAATGATTGGTTGGGGGTGGGGGCACCAAAATACTGTTTGCTTACCATTGAAAATTACCTAAGGAAAATAGATCTTGACATATGCGAGTTGTAGTTACTGGGATGTATAGTTCACCTACAATCAAAGAGCATTCTGAACTCCACCAATGATGGAATTGAACCAAATAGGGCACACAGAACTCCCACGACGAACAGAAAACATATATCAATGATTGGTTGGGGGGTGGGGGCGCCAAAATACTGTTTGCTTACACTTGAAAATTACCTAGGGAAAATAGACCTTGACATATGTTAGTTGTAGTTACTGGGATGTATAGTTCACCTACAATCAAAGAGCATTCTGAACTCCACCAATGATGGAATTGAACCAAATAGGGCACACAGAACTCCCACGACGAACAGAAAATATGTATCAGTGATTGGTTGGGGGTGGGGGTGGGGGTGCCAAAATACTGTTTGCTTACCGTTGAAAATTACCTCTGCATGGGGGCTAGCCTAATATCTCTGGAGAGTGAGTTCCAGAGCCAGGGGCCACCACAGAGAAGGCCCTCTCTCTCGTCCCCGCAAGTCGCACTTGAGATGCAGGCGGGAGTGAGAGAAGATCCTCTCCAGAAGATGGAAGAGATTGTGTGGGTTCGTAGATGGAAATCCGGTCGTGCAGGTAGGTGTGTCCCAAACTGTTCAGGGCTTTGTGGGTCAAGATCTACACCTTGAATTGGGCCCGGAAAATAAACAGCAGCCAGTGGAGCTCCTTAAACAGGAGGTTTGACCGCTCTCTGTAATTTGCCCCAGTTAGTAGTCTGGCTGCCACCCGTTAGACCAATTGGCGTTTCCGGGCTATCTTCAAGGGCAGCCCTACATAGAGCACATTGCAATAATCCAATTCAACGGTAAGCAAATAGTATTCCCCCCCCCCCCCCAACCAATCACTGATATATATTTTCTGTTCGTTGTGGGAGTTCTGTGTGCCATATTTGGTTCAGTTCCATCATTGGTGGAGTTCAGAATGTTCTTTGATTGTAGGTGAACTATACATCCCAGTAACTACAACTCACATATGTCAAGGTCTATTTTTCCCCAAAGGTGTCTCAAGAGCACCCCTGGGCAAAATCAACTATACCGCAAATGCTTACTTTGCGTAATGGTTGAGCTGCCCCTGCAATAGTCCAATCTAGAGGTAACTATGGCGTGGACCACCGTGGCGAGATCCGACTTCACGAGGTACGGTTGCAGCTGGCGCACGAGCCACCGCTGACACCTGAGCTTCAAGCGTCAGCGACGAATCTAGGAGGACACCCAAACTGCGGACCTGCGATTTCAGTGGGAGTGCAACCCCATCAAGCATAGGTTGTCACCCTATACCTCGGTCCGACCTATGATTGACCTACGATCCGACCTACGATTGTACATGTATGGTTTGCTTTGATATGCAGATTTCCTTTTACTCTATATTTCTTGACACAGAGAGGGACAGAAAGTTTAGTCTATGCTGACGATCATGCCATCACCGCCCAAGCAGACGGCTTTGAAATAGTTGAACAAAATCTCTCTGAAGCTTTAGGTGCCTTTACTGCCTATTACAGCTTGCTCTGTCAATGTTTCTCATCTACACAAATGACTGGCCACTGCCAGAAGGGACAGAGAGTTTCATCTATGCTGATGATCATGCCATCACCGCCCAAACAGGGAGCTTTGAAATAGTTGAACAGAAGCTCTCTGAAGCTTTAGGTGCCTATTACAGCTTGCACCATCAATGTTTCTCATCTACACAAATGACTGGCCACTGCCAGAAGGGACAGAGAGTTTCATCTATGCTGATGATCATGCCATCACCGCCCAAGAAGGGAGCTTTGAAATAGTTGAATAGAAGCTATTTGAAGCTTTAGGCGCCCTTACTGCCTATTATAGTTTGTACCATCAATGTTTCTCATCTACACAAATGACCAGCCACTGCCAGAAGGGACAGAGAGTTTCATCTATGCTGACGATCATGCCATCACCACCCAAGCAGAGAACTTTGAAATAGTTGAGCAGAAGCTCTCTGAAGCTTTAGGTGCCTATTACAGCTTGCACCATCAATGTTTCTCATATACACAAATGACCAGCCACTTCCAGAAGGGACAGAGAGTTTTGTTTATGCTGACGATCATGCCATCACCACCCAAGCAGAGAACTTTGAAACTCTTGAATAGAAGCTATCTGAAGCTTTAGGCGCCCTTCCTGCCTATTACAGCTTGTCTGTCAATGTTTCTCATCTACACAAATGACCAGCCACTGCCGGAAGGGACAGAGACTTTCATCTACACTGACGATCTTGCCATCACCGCCCAAGCAGAGAGCTTTGAAATAGTTGAATAGAAGCTATCTGAAGCTTTAGGCGCCCTTACTGCCTATTACATCTTGCACCATCAATGTTTCTCATCTACACAAATGACCAACCACTTCCAGAAAGGACAGAGAGTTTCATCTATGCTGACAATCATTACAACTGGAAACCAAATTGCTTTGCATAAGTACATATGACTATACCACTGAAGAGAAGATTTACCCAAATGGGTTTTTGGCTCGTTCCCCATAACAGAAACCCTGCTCCTACTCACCTGGTTGACTGCTTGGCCAGGAGGGCCACATAAGACACCACGAAGCTCTGGAATTTCCTCCGCTGCTCCTCCCATCGGTCTTCAACGGAGTAGTAGCTGGGTAAAGGCGCCCCAAAAAGGATCTCGCTCCGCAAAAGGGAGCTCTTCATATTTTCAGCAGAGAGACCCTCGTCCACGTACCAGTAGAACTCGGGGTGGGTCATGGCCAACTCCAGGGAACCTAGGAACAGTACTTTGTGAACTATAGCTCTCAGGAGGAATATTTATCCCTTGCCCTCCATACACCCAGCACAGAGATACAAGAACCCCAATAACACCCAGTATTGACATCTCTTGTTTTATATGTAACATCTACACAAATGACCAGTCACTGCCAGAAGGGACAGAGAGTTTCATCTATGCTGACGATCATGCCATCACCACTCAAGCAGGGAGCTTCGAAATGGTTGAACAGAAGCTCTCTAAAGCTTTAGGTGCTCTTTCTTCCTATTACAGGGAGGAAAAAGCTTGCTCCATCAAAGTGTAACATTTACACAAATGAGCAGTCACTGCCAGAAGGGACAGAGATTTTCATCTACACTGATAATCGTGCCATCACCGCCCAAGCAGGGAGCTTCGAAATGGTTGAACATAAGCTCTCCAAAGCTTTAGGTGCTCTCTGCCTCTTACATGGAAAACCACCTTAAGAACAGACAAGCATCTCAAGCTCTGAGGATGACCTGGGAAGGAACCCCATTGGAGCATTGCATCACACCCACATACCTGGGAGTCACCCTGGACTGTGCTCTGGCTCACAAGAAGAACTGCTTGACTATCAAGTACAAAGTGGGTGCTAGAAATAATATTGTACAAAAGCTGATGGGCACAACCTGGGGATCACAACCAGACACAGTGACGGCATCCGCCCTTGTGCTTTGCTACTCTGCTGCTGAGTATGTACGTCCAGTATGGAATACATCTCACCACATTAAAACAGTGGATGTGGCTCTCAATGAGATATGCCACCTTATCACAGGATGTCTACACCCAACAGCACTGGAGAAATTAGACTGTTTAACTGGTATTGCACCCCCTGACATCTGTCGGGAAATACCAGCCAATAATGACAGGACATCTCTGGCCCATCCTCTGTTCGGATATCAGCCAGCACACCAATGTCTTAAATCTATAAACAGCTTCCTAAGATCTACAGAGGCAATTACAGGAACACCCTAGCAAGCAAGACTCCAAAAATGGCAGGCTGAAACCCGGACCTCAATCAGTGGCTGAGATCAAATGAAAGAGAGACTTCCTCCTGGGCACACAGAAGATGGGGCAACTTGGAAGGCACTGAACAGGCTGCGCTTTGGCACCACAAGATGCAGAGCCAACCTCAAGAAATGGGGCCACAAAGTGGAGTCCATGACATGCGAGTGTGGAGAAGAGCAAACCACAGACCACAGACTACAATGCAACCTGAGCCCTGCCACATGCACCATGGAGGACCTTTTCACAGTGACACCAGAGGCACTCCAAGTGGCCAGCTTCTGGTCAAAGGACATTTAGTAGAATGCCAAGTTTGTGTGTGTTTTTTTACACATAGTATTCTCAATTCGCTTCTGACACAGGAATGGTGGGAGTTGAAGTCTTAAACACCTGGAGGGCCAAAGTTTACCCATTCCTGGGCTACACAATGGTTTGACTGAGACCGAGAATAATTTTCAAGGCAGTGCTTTCACCCTAAGTTTCCTTCCCTTAGATTGAGCAATGGGAGAAATGGGGGAGGCCCCACTCACCTCGTATGTCGGCCAAGTCCTGCCCCAACCCATCGTAGTAGATCTTCCCCCCTCTCTCCGTGGGGAAGAAATAGGTCATGAGGGAACTCGGTGGGGAGCAATAGGAATACGAGCCCAACGGGAGGTCTTTGAGGACTTCGTGGGGCTTCCAGCAGAACTCCCGGAAGTGCGGGTGGTCCATGATGCGGCGCTCAATCTCATGGATGGTGACCAGGCGCTCGGAGGTGAAGATGTTGTTCTCGGCGTCGCCCCGGGCGAGGAAGATCAGCTCGATGCGCCAATGAGCGTGGGTCTGAGTGTTGGCGCTCGCCATGGCGTTGGGGTACTCCCAATGGGACGGAGCACTCCGGGGTTGGCGAGAAGTCCGGTTGGACGACTGGAGCAGAGGTTGGCTAGTCCTGTTCTGTTCCGGGATGCTACGCCTGCTCCGAACCGGCTGTGAAGCGTTGCGCCGAAGATGCTGCAAATGCTCAAAGATGAGTCTCTGCAAGGCCTCCAAGTTGATGTCTGACAAGTCGCGACGGCTGCGGCCCCAGGAGCCAAACTGGGCCTTGAGGGCCAACGCAAGAGCATCAAAACGGCGTGAGGACTCATGGTTGCGGATCTCGAAGGCATTGTAAGAGATATCGATGTCCAGAGCAGGGTAGTACAAGAACATGGTCAAGGCCAGTGCGGTGGGAATGGCGCAACCCAAAAAGAGGATGAGGCCGGCCGAATAAGGGTTGGTGAAGACCCAAGCCACCACGGACCAAAAGCTGGAGGAAAAGGCATCTGTCGCTGGCGTGGTCCGTGGGGGAGGCGTCCACTGGCATTTGCCACACAACTGGGCCCCCGGGCTCTTCTTGCAGGACTCCTCCTCCTCATTGAGCCAAACGTCCTGCAACAAGGGGTCATCCTCAGTGTCCATCCTGAGGAAAGAGAGAAGAACGTCACCCATCACAACGTCATCATTGTTCCCATCACAATGTAGTCACGTTCACATCTCGGATTTCAGATCCCATGGCTGAAATGGATATAGCAGACACCAAAGTTTGGAAGAATGTTGTGTAATTATTCTCAGAACTGAGACCAGTCCAAAGACATGCTTCAAACCCAAGCAAGGATTTGATGCAAACTCAATCAAAGACTTAATTCACACTCAGTCAAAAATTGGATGCAAACTCAGCCAAAGACTCAATTCACACTCAGCCAAAGGCTTAATTCAAAGTCAAGGACTTAATTCAGACTCAGCCAAAGACATGTTCCATACTCAACCACAGATTTGATGCAAGCTCAAAGACTTAATTCACACTCAGTCAAAAATTGGATGCAAATTCAACCAAAGACATGCTCCAAACTCAACCAAAGATTGGATGCAAAGACTTAATTCAAACTCAGTCAAAGACTTAATTCAAATTCAACCAAAGATGGGATGCAAACTCAGCCAAAGACATACTCCGAACTCAACCAAAGATTGGATGCAAAGACTTAATTCAAACTCAGTCAAAGACTTAATTCAAACTCAACCAAGGATGGGATGCAAACTCAGCCAAAGACATACTCCAAACTCAACCAAATATTGGATGCAAACTCAGCCAAAGACATACTCCAAACTCAACCAAAGATGGGATGCAAACTCAGCCGAAGACATGCTCTAAACCAATGATTGGATGCAAACTCAGCAAAAGACATGCTCCAAACTCAGCCAAAGATTGAATGCAAAGGTTCAGTTCAACCTCAGTCAAAGACTTAATTCAACTTCAACCAATGATTGGATGCAAACTCAGTCAAAGACATATTCCAAACTCAACCAAAGATTGGATGCAAAGACTTAATTCAAACTCAGTCAAAGACTTAATTCAAACTCAACCAAAGATGAGATGCAAACTCAGCCAAAGACATACTCCAAACTCAATCAAAGATTGGATGCAAAGACTTAATTCAAACTCAGTCAAAAACTTAATTCAAACTCAACCAAAGATTGGATGCAACTCAGCCAAAGACATACTCCAAACTCAACCAAAGATTGGATGCAAGCTCAGCCAAAAACTTGATCCAAACTCAACCAAATCCAACCAAACATTTGATGTAAACTTAAAGACTTGATTCAAACTCAGTCAAAGACTTAATTGAAACTCAACCAAAGATGAGATGCAAACTCACTCAAAGACATACTCCAAACTCAATCAAAGATTGGATGCAAAGACTTAATTCAAACTCAGTCAAACACTTCAAATTCAACCAAAGATGGGATGCAAACTCAGCCAAAAACTTGATCCAAACTCAACCAAACCCAACCAAACATTTGATGTAAACTCAAAGACTTGATTCAAACTCAGTCAAAAACTTAAGTCAATCAAAGACTTTATCCAAATTCAGTCAGTTGCAACCAAAGATGTGATTCAAACTCACTCAAAGACTTGCTCCAGACTCAGCCAATTATTTATTTATTTATTTATTTATTTATTTATTTACTGTAGTTGTATACCACCTTTCTCAGCCAATTGGCGACTCAAGGCGGTTTCCAACAAATCAGTATACATAAAACATAATAGATAAAAAACATTAAACAGTATAAGATCTGATTCAAACTCATTCAAAGACGAAATTCAAACTCAGCCAAAGACTTCATCCAAACTCAGCTAAACCCAATCAAAGATATGATGCGAATTCAGTCAAAGGCTTGTTCCAAACTCAACCGAATCCTTATTCTGAATGCAACTTAATCTCCAACTTAATCCAGCTGAACCACAAGCTGGGAATTCTTTTTTGCTCCCCTTTTGGCCAGACGCATGGAGATCTTTCCCTTTCTGCACAATCTCTCTCCTCTCCCTGGGAATGCGAGCTTATCAGCCAATTCTTGGTGTCTCTCTCCTCGAATATAAACGCTGCTCCGATATCCCACCGAGGGCAAGCCCCGAACAACGCAGATTACATCTCTAATAGCCTTGGGAAGAGTAATTGTCTCCCCCTAGAGCTAATGATCTTTATTAATAAGAGGCCGGATAGAGAGATAGCGGCCGGGGGTCGTGTCAAAAGTGGCATTTGAGGCGTAAATATCCTTCCCAATGCTTTCAATGTCCCTCGCTTTCTGGAGGAAGGTTTGAATCACGATTGGCACAACTCCCAGAAGCAAAGGAGATCTGTGATTGGTCCTCTTGCTATTTTCCAAGAAGTTAAATAGCAAGAGAAGACTATGTTCCTCTTTGAGCAACTCCAACCTCAACAGTAACAGGGTGGATGCTGGTTTGCGTGATGCGTCTGTAACATACAAGGCTCTGGGTGCATCTACACTGTTGAACAAATGCACTTTGACCCTGCTTTGACTGCCATGGTTCAATGCAGTGGAATCATGGGAGATGTAGCTTCCCAAGGTCTTTGAGTGTCTTGCGGGAGAGATAAAATAGAATCATAGAATCATAGAATCAAAGAGTTGGAAGAGACCTCATGGGCCATCCAGTCCAACCCCCTGCCAAGAAGCAGGAATATTGCATTCAAATCACCCCTGACAGATGGCCATCCAGCCTCTGCTTAAAAGCTTCCAAAGAAGGAGCCTCCACCACACTCCGGGGAAGAGAGTTCCACTGTTGAACGGCTCTCACAGTCAGGAAGTTCTTCCTAATGTTCAGATGGAATCTCCTCTCTTGTAGTTTGAAGCCATTGTTCCGCGTCCTAGTCTCCAAGGAAGCAGAAAACAAGCTTGCTCCCTCCTCCTCCCTGTGGCTTCCTCTCACATATTTATACATAGCTATCATATCTCCTCTCAGCCTTCTCTTCTTCAGGCTAAACATGCCCAGCTCCTTAAGCCGCTCCTCATAGGGCTTGTTCTCCAGACCCTTGATCATTTTAGTCGCCCTCCTCTGGACACATTCCAGCTTGTCAATATCTCTCTTGAATTGTGGTGCCCAGAATTGGACACAATATTCCAGATGTGGTCTAACCAAAGCAGAATAGAGGGGTAGCATTACTTCCTTAGATCTAGACACTAGGCTCCTATTGATGCAGGCCAAAATCCCATTGGCTTTTTTTGCCGCCACATCACATTGTTGGCTCATGTTTAACTTGTTGTCCACGAGGACAACATGGGGTATAAAGAATTGTTGTTCATTCGTTCAGTCGTTTCCGACTCTTCGTAACCTCATGGACCAGCCCACGCCAGAGCTCCCTGTCGGCCGTCACCACCCCCAGCTCCTTCAAGGTCCATCCAGTCACTTCAAATAATATATCTATATAAATAAAAATGTAATGTTCGTTTGTGGGATAAACATAACTCAAAAACCACTGGACGAATTGACACCAAATTTGGACACAATACATCTCTCAGGCCAACGACTGACCATCACTCAGAAAAACACCGAAAAACACACCAGAAGATATTTAAAAAGCCAAAAAATACATTACAACACATGCACAAAACCACACACACACACATGCAAACACACATATACACAAATATATGCACACACAAAACACAATGAATAGACTGGGCCACAGCAACGCGTGGCAGGAGACAGCTAGTATATAATATAAATATTAATATAAATAATAGATAGATAGATAGATAGATACACATAGATATAGATAATATAAAAATATAATATAATATAATATAATATAATATAATATAATATAATATATAAGCTAAAGTGGGGTATAAATAATATAATAATAAATAAATAATATAAGAAGTAAATAATATAATATAATATAATATATAATAATATATAATATAAATAATATAAATAAATAAAACAATAACAACAAGGGCAGAATATAAATCTTTTAAATTAACAACAACAACAACAACAAGAAGAGAATGCCACAGAGAATACTATCTCAGGATTCCATAGCCTCAAGCCATGCCGGTTCAAGGGCCACCAAACTGAATTAATTCGACAGTGTAGATGCACCACAAGAGTCTAGACTAGGGGTCCTCAAACTTTTTAAACAGAGGGCCAGATCACAGTCCCTCAAACTGTTGGAGGGCCGGATTATAATTTGAAAAAAAACATGAATTAATTCCTATGCACACTGCACACAATAATAATAATAATAATAATAATAATAATAATAATACTTTATTTATACCCTGCCACCATCTCCCCAAGGGAGTGCAAAAAACACTTGAAAACAATACAATAATTAAAATTAAGAACCATTTGTAACAAATATAAACTTATTAGTATTTCAATGGGAAGTGTGGGCCTGCTTTTGGCTGATGAGATTGTTGTTGTTGTTGTGTGCTTTCAAATCATTCCAGACTTCGATTGACCCTGAGCGAGGGCCGGGTAAATGACCTTGGAGGGCCGTATCCGGCCCGCGGGCCGTAGTTTGAGGATCGTGATACTCTTTATTTAATACTACTTTAATATTTGTGTTTTGTAGGTTTTCAGTTGCAGCGTTTTATTGTTGCGAGGCTCTCGATCAAGAGAGAGAAGCAAGGTCTGCATCATCCTCATTATCCTCCTCCTCATCATAATAATACAGGGTCAGTTTTAAGGTTTTGCATCGAACACAATAACGAATCGCTGCTAAAAAATGATGGTGATTCTTTTCTAGGCCTCGGATCGAGCATCCAAATTCCAGGCGAAGACTTCCTCCGCCAAGATGGATCCTTGGTGCCAGCCCGGTTTTTTAATTTACTGGCCTGTCTGGCTTGCAGCGCTTCCGAAATGAAATACGCCAGGACTCTGTCCTCCCTCTTCTCATTAACTCGTCTCTCTCTCTCTCGCTCCGTATTTTATAACCTCCTTATTTATTCCTTGCTGGAACAAACACGCAAGGAGGGCGGAAACGTGCTCTTTCCCTTCCCTGGCGACTTCCTTCCTGCTTTGCAAAATGGCTGGGAGTGGGTGCGACTCCATCCAAGCGCACTCTCCAAGGTGCTGAAATCAAGTAAGAACTTGGGATTCAGCACCTTGAAGAGCTCAGTTGCGGTCCATAGTAAGGACTTTGAGATTCAGCACCTTAGAGAGCTCTGTTGTTATCCATAGTAAGGACTTGGGGATTCAGCGCCTTGGAGAGCTCTATTGTGGTCCATAGTAAAAACTTGGGATTCAGCACCTTCTCCATTGTGGTCCATAGTAAGGACCTGGGATTCAGCACCTTGGAGAGCTCCATAGTAAGGATCTGGGATTCAGTGCCTTGGAGAGCTCCATTGCGGTCCATAGAAAGGACCTGGGATTCAGCGCCTTGGAGAGCTCCATTGTGTTCCATAGTAAGGACTTCGGATATGGCACTTTGGAGAGCTCCATAGTAAGGATCTGGGATTCAGCACCTTGGAGTGCTCCATAGTAAGGACCTGGGATTCAGCACCTTCTCCATTGTGGTCCATAGTAAGGACCTGGGATTCAGCACCTTGGAGATCTCCATTGTGGTCCATAGTAAGGACCTGGGATTCAGCGCCTTGGAGAGCTCCATTGTGGTCCATAGTGAGGACCTGGGATTCAGCACCCTCTCCATTGTGGTCCATAGTAAGGACCTTGGATTCAGCACCTTCTCCATTGTGCTCCATAGTAAGGACCTGGGATTCAGCACCTTGGAGAGCTCCATAGCAAGGACATGGGACTCAGCACCTTCTCCATTGTGACCCATAGTAAGGACCTGTGATTCAGCACCTTGGAGAGCTCCATAGTAAGGACCTGGGATTCAGCACCTTCTCCATTGTGACCCATAGTAAGGACCTGGGATTCAGCACCTTGGAGAGCTCAATTGTGGTCCATAGTAAGGACTTGGGATTCAGCACATTGGAGAGCTCCATTGTGGTCCATATGTAATCCTGAGCGGCATTGGGTTGCTGTGAGTTTTTCTGACTGTAGGGCCGTATTCCAGCAGTATTCTCTCCTGATGTTTTGCCTGCATCTATGACAAGCATCCTCAGAGGGTCTGTTGACAATGAAGCAATTGAAGTGTATATACATCCATCTATATAAATAAAAATGTAATGTTCGTTTGTGAAATTAGCATAACTCAAAAACCACTGGACGAATTGACACCAAATTTGGGCACAAGACACCTAACAACCCAATCTATGTCCTTCACTCCAAAAAATTGATTTTGTCACTTGGGAGTTGTAGTTGCTGGGATTTATAGTTCACCTACAATCAAAGAGCATTCGGAATTGGACCAAATTGGCACACAGTTCTCCCATGACCAACAGAAAACACTAGAAGGGTTTGGTGGGCAATGTCCTTTGGTTTTGGAGTTGTAGTTCATCTACATCCAGAGAGCACTGTGGACTCAAACAATGATGGATCTGGACCAAACTCTACACGAATACTCAATATGCCCAAATGTGAAGACAACTGTGAATGTTGCAATGGGGAAGCTTGAATAGCATTGAGTAGCCATAAAGTTTGCATAAAGTCAATCAGCGAGGGTGTCTGCATAGATGTAGCCTGACTGTTGTTGCCTGGAGGCACACTCTACTTGGGCTGTGTTGATTGCAACATTCACACTTGGAATGAGCAAGCTTGAATAGCATCAAGTAGCCATGAAGCTGCAAAGTCAATCAGGGAGGGTATTTGCATAGAGTTGGCCTGGCTGTCGTTGGCTGGAGGCACACTCGGTTTGGTAGGTGTTAACTGACCCTTGATTATACACTGTGGAATAATGGCCAGGATGGGAGGAAGTACCTTTGTCTGTTTAAAGCAAGTCTGAATGTTGCAATGGGCAAAAGCTTGATAGCACAGAGTAGGCATGAAGCTTGCAAAGTCAATCAGTGAGGGCATCTGAATAGAGGTAGCCTGGCTGTTGTTGCCTGGAGGCACCCTGTGTTTGAGGGGGGTGTTAATTGCAGCATTCACACTTGCAATGAGCAAACTTGAATAGCACTGAGCAGCCATGAAGTTTGCAAAGTCAATCAGTGAGGGTATCTGTATAGAGGTAGCCTGGGTATTGTTGCCTGGAGGCACCCTCTGTTTGGGAGCTGTTAATTGGAACATTCACACTTATAGTGAGCAAGCTTAAATAGCATTGGGTAACCATGAAGTTTGCAAAGTCAATCACGGAGGGGGCTGCATAGAGCTAGCCTGGCTGTTGTTGCCTGGAGGCACCCTCTGAGTGAGTGATGTTAATTACAACATTCACACTTTGCAATGAGCAAGCTTGAATAGCATTGAGCAGCTATGACGCTGCTCAATGCCATTGAACAGAGGGTGCCTCCAGGCAACAACAGCCAGGCCACCTCTATGCAGATAGCCTCCCTATTGACATTGCAGCTTCCTGGCTGCTCAGTGCTATTCAAGCTTGCTCATTGCAAGTGTGGATGTCGCAATTAACACCTCCCAAAACAGAGGGTGCCTCCAGGCAACAACGGCCAGGCTACCTCTATGGAGATACCATCTCTGATTGACTTTGCAAACTTCACGGCTACTCCAATGTGAATACAAGCTTGCTCATCGCAAGTGTGAATGTTGCAATTAACATCTCCCAAAACAGAGGGTGCCTCCAGGTGATAACAGCCAGGCCACCTCTATGGAGATACCATCTCTTATTGACTTTGCAAACTTCATGGCTACTCCAATGCGAATTCAAGCTTGTTCATTGCAAGTGTGAATGTTGCAATTAAGACCTCCCAAAACAGAGGGTGCCTCCAGGTGATAACAGCCAGGCCACCTCTATGGAGATACCATCTCTTATTGACTTTGCAAACTTCATGGCTACTCCAATGCGAATTCAAGCTTGCTCATCGCAAGTGTGAATGTTGCAATTAACATCTCCCAAAACAGAGGGTGCCTCCAGGTGATAACAGCCAGGCCACCTCTATGGAGATACCATCTCTTATTGACTTTGCAAACTTCATGGCTACTCCAATGCGAATTCAAGCTTGTTCATTGCAAGTGTGAATGTCGCAAATAACACCTCCCAAAACAGACGGTGCCTCCAGGCAACAACAGCCAGGCTACCTCTATGGAGAGACCATCTCTGATTGACTTTGCAAACTTCATGGCTGCTCCAATGCTAATTCAAGTTTGCTCATTGCAAGTGTGAATGTTGCAATTAACATCTCCCAAAACAGAGGGTGCCTCCAATCAACAACAGCCAGGCTATTTCTCTGCAGATACCCTCCCTGATTGGCTTTGAGAACTTCATGGCCACTCAATGCTATTCAAGCTTGCTTATGGTAACATTGACTCATTGACTCAGCCATGATTTGATGTTCCCAAGCCTGATTGGAATAATTGCTTCATTAGTTTGTTTCAAGGCTCGACATGAAGCCGAGAGAAGAAGGAAACACACAAAAACACACAGGGGAGAATGGCATTCAGGGCCCTGGAACACAGCTGGGCTGCAAGAACTGACAGGGTCAAATCAATGCAGTTTGACACCCTGTTCCAATGCTAAGGCAATGCGTGAGCTGTTGCTCGGTGGGGTCCTGGGCCTCTGCAAACTCTTTCTTCTTGTCCCTTCTCAAGGCAAGTCTTGGCCCAGTTGCTAGGTTGCCAACACAAGCGGCACAACAAGGCCTCTCTTTAGTCTCTCATCTCTGGAATGGGGCACCTACACTGTTGAGTTAATGCGGTTTGACGCCAGTTTAACCTTCTGTCGCCAACTAATTTGAGTATAAAGCACTAACTGGAGGTTAAGCCACCCAGGAAATGGGAAAGAGAGGGGGGGGCATCGTTATTATTATTATTATTATTATTATTATTATTATATGATATTATTATATTATAATATAGTGTTATAATAATAATAATAATAATAATAATAATAATTGAAATTGGATGCTGATGCTTTTAAGGCAGGGTATTATTATTATTATATCATATATTATTATATTATAATATAGTGTTATTATATTATTATTAATAATAGCAATAATAATTGAAATTGGATGCTGATGCTTTTAAGGCAGGGTATTATTATTATTATATCATATATTATTATATTATAATATAGTGTTATAATAATAATAATAATAATAATAATAATAGAAATTGGATGCTGATGCTTTTAAGGCAGGGTATTATTAGTATTATATGATATATTATTATATTATAATTTAGTGGTATTATATTAATATTATTATTATTATTATTATTATTAATAATAATATAAATTGGATGCTGATGCTTTTAAGGATGGGTATTATTATTATATGATATATTATTATATTATAATATAGTGTTACTATATTATTATTATTATTATTAATAATAATAATAATAATAGAAATTGGATGCTGATGCTTTTATGACAGAGTATTATTATTATATATTATTCTATTATAATATAGTGTTAAAATTATAATAATTATTATTATTGAATTTGGATGCTGATGCTTTTATGGCAGAGTATTATTATTATATGATACATTATTATATTATAATATTGTGTTACTATATTATTATTATTAATAATAATAATTGAAATTGGATGCTGATGCTTTCAAGGCAGGGTATTATTATTATTATTATATGATATATTATTATATTATAATACAGTGTTATAATAATAATATTATTATATGATAAATTATTATATTATAATATAGTGTGATTATATTCATAATAATAACAATTGAAATTGGATGCTGATGCTTTTAAGGCAGGGTATTATTATTATTATATGATATATTATAATATTATAATCTAGTGTTACAATAATATTATTATTATATGATATATTATTATATTATAATCTAGTGTAATAATAATAATAATAATAATAGAAATTGGATGCTGATGCTTTTAAGGCTGGGTATTATTATATGACATATTATTATATTATAATATAGTGTTATAATAATAATAGCAATAATAATACTCTGCCTTAAAAGCATCAGCATCCAATTTCAATTGTTGTTGTTATAATAATATTCATAACCTGATTTATCTCTGTCATGGGAGACTCAAAATGGATTGACATAAAACCACCAGCATACAAGTTAAATTTATTATTTATTATTATACTATATTATATTATTGTTATTATATTATATTATAATATAGTATTATTAGTAGTATTAGTATTTATACCCTGCCTTACCTCTCCTGCAGGAGACTCAGCAGCTTGACTAAAAGCACCAGCTTGCAAGTCAAATTATTATAATAATATTATTATAATATATATAGAATATATATAGAATAATATTTTTAAAATATGTAGTATCATTAGAGCATGCAAACCATCAACATTGCAATGCATTATTATTATTATTATTATTATTATTATTATTATTATTATTGTTACAGTCCATGAACTGAATGTGAATGCTGAAAGGGGCACCTAAAGGACATCTAGTCCAACCCCGTTCAGCCAACGTAAGACGATAGAACTAAATCACAATAATAGTAGTAGTAATAATAATAATAATAATAATAATAATACATCTAAGCTCTCTTTGAAGACCTCTAAGGAAGGAGAGCCCATGAACTTCACGTGAAAGCTGGAGGGGGTACCCAAAGGCCATCTAGTCCAGCCCCATTCAGCCAATACTCAATCACAACAACAACAACAACACATCTAAGCTCTCTTTGAAGACCTCTATGAACTTCACGTGAAAGCTGGAGGGGGCACCCAAAGGCCATCTAGTCCAGCCCCATTCAGCCAATGCAAGGTGATAGAACTCAATCAAAATAATAATAATAATAATAGTAATAATAATAATAATAATAATAATAATAATAATACATCTAAGCTCTATTTGAAGATCTCTAAGGAAGGAGAGCCCATGAACTTCATGTGAAAGCTGGAGGGGGCACCCAAAGGCCATCTAGTCCAGCCCCATTCAGCCAACACTCCATCCCAATAATAATAATAATAATAATAATAATAATAATACATCTAAGCTCTATTTGAAGACCTCTAAGGAAGGCGAGCCCATGAACTTCACGTGAAAACTGAAGAACCCAAAGGCCATATAGTCCAGCCCCATTCAGCCAACACACAATCACAACAACAACAACAACAACAATACATCTAAGCTCTATTTGAAGACCTCTAAGGAAGGAGAGCCCATGAACTTGATGTGAAAGCTGGAGGGGGCACCCAAAGGCCATCTAGTCCAGCCCCATTCAGCCAACACTCCATCCCAATAATAATAATAATAATAATAATACATCTAAGCTCTATTTGAAGACCTCTAAAAGGAGAGCCCATGAACTTCACGTGAAAGCTGGAGGGGGCACCCAAAGGCCATCTAGTCCAGCCCCATTCAGCCAACACTCAATCCCAATAATAATAATAATAATAATAATAATAATAAATCTAAGCTCTCTTTGAAGACTTCTAAGGAAGGAGAGCCCAGGAACTTCGTGTGAAAGCTGGAGGGGGCATCCAAAGGCCATCTAGTCCAGCCCCATTCAGCCAATAATAATAATAATAATAATAATAATAATAATAATACATGTAAGCTCTATTTGAAGATCTCTAAGGAAGAAGAGCCCATGAAGTTGATGTGAAAGCTGGAGGGGGCACCCAAAGGCAATCTAGTCCAGCCCCATTCAGCCAACGCTCAATCACAATAATAATAATAATAATAATAATAATACATCTAATCTCTATTTGAAGACCTCTAAGGAAGGAGAGCCCATGAACTTCACATGAAAGCTGGAGGGGGCACCCAAAGGCCATCTAGTCCAGCCTCATTCGGGCAACACTCAATCCCTATAATAATAATAATAATAATAATTATTATTATTATTATTATAAGCTCTATTTGAAGACCTCTAAGGAAGGAGAGCCCATGAACTTCACTTGAAAGCTGGAGGGGGCACCCAAAGGCCATCTAGTCCAGCCCCATTCAGCCAACACTCAATTACAATAATAATAATAATAATAATAATACATGTTAGCTCTATTTGAAGACCTCTAAGGAAGGAGAGCCCATGAACTTCATGTGAAAGCTGGAGGGGGTACCCAAAGGTCATCTAGTCCAGCCCCATTCAGTCAACGCTCAATCACAATAATAATAATAATAATAATAATAATACATCTAAGCTCTATTTGAAGACCTCTAAGGAAGGAGAGCCCATGAACTTCACGTGAAAGCTGGAGGGGGCACCCAAAGGCCATCTAGTCCAGCCCCATTCAGCCAACGCAAGGCAATCAAACTCAATCACAACAATAATAATAATCAGAGAATGCACAAAAAGTATAAGATGTAATACAAAAGAGACAAAAGTTCTAATCCTGAGTGAACTAAGGCTATGAAATATTAGAATTAGGGAAGGCAAACTCTTGCAAATACAGGATTGATGGGCATGCTCTTCTTCCCACACATTGCTTCTTTCTCCTGGAAACAACTCCTCTGAGACTTTGAAGAGGTCTTTTCAGAGGCAAAGAAAGACCTAGAAGGGACCTCTTTCACCTCCATGGCGAGAAAACCCCCCTCTCCGAAGCAGCATTTGCACAATAGCGACCTTTGTCTGGTGTGTTTTCGTTCAGTCGCAAAGAAGACTCAGCCTTGGGCCTTAGCTGGGCATCTGGATGGGCACCGACTCCGGCACCCCTTCCTTTCTCTGTCTGTCAACCCTTCAATAATAATAATAACAAGGATCATAAATAGCCTTACTTTGGAGGCCGACGGAATCCAATTGGCGACCCCGATGGGACGATGGGTTCAATGATGAACCACCAAGAGGCTTCCCCTTCCTTTTGGCCACAAGATGAAACAGCTTTCCAATTTGCACAAGACCCCTCAGCGCTCTTAAGCTCCAGCCTTCCCTTGCCGCAGTCTTTTATATTCCTGGGCTTCTACCATCCTTCGTAGGCAAGAAGGGGGGACACAAAGGGATCCCTTTGCAAGCTGTGCATCATCTGTCCGCGTAAACAGAGCCGCCGAGAAACCCAAAAGCATTCAATTCCAAAGCTCTGTTGACGTTTGAGACCCTCGGCGAAGCTCGATTTGGACGTTTCCGCTTTGCGATGCAGGGATGACTTAGTTGGTACAGTCCACTTTGATATAAAAGGCATACAGAGGAGGGAATATATCAGACTGGAAAGAATATAAGGCAGTGTTTCTCAACCTGGGGGTCGGGACCCCTGTGGGGGGTCACGAGGGGGTGTCAGAGGGGTTGCCAAAGACCATCTGAAAACATAGTATTTTCTGTTGGTCATAGGGCAGTGGTTCTCAACCTGGGGGTCGGGACCCTTGGGAGGGTCACGAGGGGGTGTCAGAGGGGTCGCCAAAGACAGTGCTTTAAGGGGATGCAAATCTATTGTGCACCCTAATGTTGCAAGGTAACTTAGTCCGATTGCTTCATAGAATCATAGAATCAAAGAGTTGGAAGAGACCTCATGGGCCATCCAGTCCAACCCCCTGCCAAGAAGCAGGAATATTGCATTCAAATCACCCCTGACAGATGGCCATCCAGCCTCTGCTTAAAAGCTTCCAAAGAAGGAGCCTCCACCACACTCCGGGGCAGAGAGTTCCACTGCTGAACGGCTCTCACAGTCAGGAAGTTCTTCCTAATGTTCAGATGGAATCCCCTCTCTTGTAGTTTGAAGCCATTGTTCCATTGCGTCCTAGTCTCCAAGGAAGCAGAAAACAAGCTTGCTCCCTCCTCCCTGTGGCTTCCTCTCACATATTTATACATGGCTATCATATCTCCTCTCAGCCTTCTCTTCTTCAGGCTAAACATGCCCAGTTCCCTAAGCCGCTCCTCATAGGGCTTGTTCTCCAGACCCTTGATCATTTGAGTCGCCCTCCTCTGGACACATTCCAGCTTGTCAATATCTCTCTTGAATTGTGGTGCCCAGAATTGGACACAATATTCCAGATGTGGAATATTCATCACAGACCCTGTTACTAAACCGGGATAGAGTTTCGAACCCAGAATCCGAACCTCAAACAACAAAACAACAACAACAACAACAACAACAACAACAACAACAACAACATAATAATAATAATAATAATGATTTATACCCCGCCACCAACTCCCCAAGGGGACTCGGAGTGGCTTACATAAGGCCAAGCCCAACAACACATCAATAAAAACAACAAGCAATAAGCAAATAAACAACACAACTACTATAACTCACATATAGACAAAACACATAGAGATTTAAAAACCTATGGCCGGGCCAAATTTAGTAGTTAAAACTTTTCAATAAATGCTGGACATGAATAGAGGTAGGATGTATCTAGTAGGAGGGTTTTAAACAAGAAGTAGGGGGAGCAACCCAACGGGTAATTAAAGTGCTTCTCAGGATATTTTGCAGGGGATTGTGTCCTTTATTCAGGGAAGGCACACTGGAATAGCCACATTTTCAGGTGCCTCTTAAAGACTGCCAATGTGGGGGTTTGTATGATATCCTTGGAGAGTGAGTTCCAGAGTCGGGGGGCCGCCACAGAGAAGGCCCTCTCCCTCATCCCGATCAATCTCACCTGCGAAGGAGGCGGGAGCAAGAGCAGGGCCTCTCCAGATGATTCAATCTGGCTTCCATGCGGGGCACGGGACAGAGACTGTGCTGGTCTCCATCACGGATCACCTTCGATGCCAGCTTGACCAGGGCGGGTCAGCGCTGCTCGTGCTATTGGATCTCACAGCAGCATTGGACACAGTCGACCACAATCTCTTGACCCACCGCCTTGCTGTTGCTGGAGTCAGGGGGAGAGCTTTAAACTGGCTGTCCTCCTTTCTTCACAACCGTGGACAGCGAGTGGAGAGGGGAGGCCTGGTCTCTGAGAGGTCCCCTCTCTCTCTCTTGTGGGGTTCCTCAGGGGGCCATTCTCTCCCCTCTCTTGTTTAACATCTATATACAACCACTTGCTTAGCTGGTTCGAGGTTTTGGGCTTGAGTGTTATCAGTATGCCGATGACACTCAGCTGGTGCTGAAGATGGAAGGCCGACCGGACTCTGTACCCAATTGTTTCCATCAGTGCCTCGAGGCCGTGACTGGATGGCTGCGTGCCAGCAGGTTGAGGGTGAATCCAGCAAAGACGGAGATCTTATGGCTGGGTGGACCGGGCAGTGGGGACATCCATCTGCCCACCCTGGATGGCGAGGCGTTACCTTTCTGACCGCATCTTGGCCTACGAGCCCACGAGGACCTTGAGATCGTCTGGGGAGGCCCTTCTCTCGATCCCGCCTGCATCACAGGCACGGCTGGCGGGGACGAGGGAGAGGGCCTTCTCGGTGGTGGCCCCCCGGCTGTGGAACACTCTCCCGGCACACATCAGACAGGCGCCCTCCCTCATGTCCTTTCGAAAAAGCCTTAAGACCTGGCTGTTCGAGAGGGCATTTAATTAAGTGCTAAGCAACAACATTACGGTAATGAGAACTGGAATGGTATAAGGAAAATGAGACTGGCTATGATTCTACTAAGAGACGAAGCGGATTTTTATGTAGTTTGTATTTGTTGTATAGTCATATGTTGTTGATACTGGCCTCTGTAACTGTCTTTTTATGTGTACTGTACACCGCCATGAGTCGCCCGTAAGGGCTGAGAATGGCGGTCAATAAGTGCATCTAATAAATAATAATAAATAAATAAAGAGTCTGGGAGTCCTTTTGGACCCTCTGCTGACAATGGAGGCCCAGGTCTCCGCTGTTAGCAGAACCGCCTTCTTTCACCTGCGGCAGGCTAGACGGCTGGCCCCCTCCCTGTCCAGGGACGACCTAGCTACGGTGATCCAGGCTATGGTCATCTCAAGACTGGACTACTGTAACGCCCTCTACATTGGCCTCCCTCTGTCGGTGATTCGGAAGCTCAAGTTGGTAGAAAACGCAGCTGCTCGGCTTCTTGCGGGAATTCCGATGAGATGCCACATAACCCCAATCTTACTACAGCTGCATTGGTTACCAATTGAGCACCGGATCACTTTCAAAGTGATGGTACTCACCTTTAAGGCCTTGCATGGTCTGGGGCCAATGTATCTGAGGGATCGTCTCACCCCCTACCAACCCTAGAGATCCCTCCGCTCTGAGGACCAAGATCTATTGGAAGTCCCCAGTGTCAAGACCTTGCGTCTAACGGCAACCAGGCGCAGAGCCTTCACAGCAGTGGCGCCATCAGTCTGGAATGCTCTGCCACCTGAAGTTCGTGCCCTGCGGGACTTACCAGCTTTCCGCAGGGCATGGAAGACATACCTGTTCCGACAGGCTTTTAATGTTTGATACTGTTGTTTATAAATTGTTTTAAATTG
Organism: Anolis sagrei; assembly: GCF_037176765.1. Classification (NCBI taxonomy): domain Eukaryota; kingdom Metazoa; phylum Chordata; class Lepidosauria; order Squamata; family Anolidae; genus Anolis; species Anolis sagrei. The sequence continues at coordinate 10,396,493 of NC_090033.1, forward strand.
CTTTTACACTTTGTTAGATTTTAGCTATTCTTGTAAGCCGCTCCGACCCCCAGGGGAGTGGCGGCATAGAAGTTTAAATAATAAATAAATAAATAAAATAAATTGAAGAGATCGTGTGGGTTTCATACACAGAAATGCGGTCATGCAGGTAGGCGGGTCCCAAACCTTTCAGGGCTTTGTAGGTAAGAATTGGGACCGTAAAATGAACGGCAGCCAGTGGAGCTCCTTAAACAGGGGGGGTTGACCTCTCCCTGTAAGTCGCTCCCATTAGTAACCTGGCTGTCACCTGTTGGACCAATTGAAATTTCCGAGCTGTCTTCAAGGGCAGCCCCATGTAGAGTGCATTACAGTAGTCCAATCTGGAGGTGACTAAGGTGTGGACCACCATGGCCAGATCCGACTTCACGAGGTATGGTCGTAATTGTGCGAAGGCCCTCCCAGCCACCCCCGACACCTGGGCTTCAAGCGTTAGCGATGAGTCTAGGAGGACACCCAAGCTGCAGACCTGTGACTTCAGGGGGAGTGCAACCCCGTCCAACACAGGTTGCCACCCTATACCCCGATCCGGCTTACGATCGACCAGGAGGACCTCTGTCTTGTTAGGATTGATCCTCAGCTTATTCATCCTCATCCAGACAGCCACAGCGGCCAGGCACTCATCCAGTACCCGAGGGGCTTCCTTGGAATTAGGTGGAAAGGAGTAGTAGAGTTGGACGTCATCTGCGTAGAGATGGCACCCAACTCCAAAACTCCGGATGACCTCTCCCAGCGGTTTCATGTAGACGTTAAAAAGCATGGGGGACAGAATGGAACCTTGCGGGACCCCACAGGTCAAAGGCCAGGGGTCTGAGCAAGTGTCCCCCAGCTTCACCATCTGGGAACGACCCTCCAGGAAGGACCGGAGCCACGACACCCATCCTGGAGAGCCGTCCCAGAAGAATACCATGGTTGATGGTAGATGTCCAAGAGAACCAGCAGGGTTCCTGAAATAGAATGCAACCTTTCACTTATGTACGGTTGGATTTGGGGGGAAACCAATTCTATTTCGAACGCCTCCCACATTACACAATAAGGTCGGCGTCTCCTTTGTGCCTTCTCACTGGAACCCACACATTTCACCGACTGTGACTCAAGATCCGCGTGATTCCAGCAGCGAAGCGAGTGACTCCTGAGTCACCGCGCAGACAGGCGGCGCGCAAGATGGTTTCCTCGGAGAGTGGCATTTTCTCCCTCTCCCTCTCCCCATGCGTGTGTGTTTCCCTCGCGCTTCTCCTCCGCAGCTTAAAAACCCATCCTCGGCTCATCTCTCTTCATTAAATTTCTCATTACTCAGCATTTGACACCGCGGCAGCCCCGATACATCAGCCGGTTATAGACTGCGGAGTTCGCCGCTGTGTCGCTTCCACTGACAGAACGCATTCCTCGGATGGGAAGAGAAAGGCAGGGAACGATATTTGGGGTTTCCTTGCGGGTTCCAAGGTCGCCCAGGCATCAGCTCCTAGGATTAGTCGGAACTCACGGCTTGTTGCTCCCTTTCCAACAACATTCGGAGAAGAAGAGAGCTGAGAAATAGCCAATTTTCTTGGTTCCATCTTATTGAGTTTCGTTGGGAATCGTATCAGGGAGGCTGGCCCGGCTTTGGAAGTTGGTTGCAATGACTTAGGAAAAGCTGCAGTTCAATATAAGCAGGTGTGCCTGTAGCTTAGTAGTTTCAGTCTGCGAGAGGTCTCTGCGGAAGAAAGGCCTCAGTGTGTTAGTAGGCCTCAGTGTGAGTAGGCCTCAGTGTTAGTTCGCCTCAGTGGGAGTGAAGTCGATAGGAACTTTAGAAGGGCTACCCCAGGAGGAGAGACCTTGTGGCAACACCAAAAAGGGATCGCTACGTTGGTGAGTAAAGAGAAGCCTAATTTTAAGCAATTTATTTTCCCTAAGTTCCCAAAAAGAATGTCACCAAAGTTGAAGAAAGTGCCAACGAGATGATTTATTAGCGATTCAGCTGAAAAGGATGCAAAGCAGCAATCATTCGCCAAGCTAAGCATACATGTACACAAATAAATGCCATTTTTATAGAAAAAACAGAGTGTGTGGTTTGAATCTCCCACTCCCCCCCCCCCGGCCTGGCTTGAAGGTGATTGGCTGGTGCCCCAACAGCTGGGAGGAGGCTCGTCTGCCCCTTGAGTGCCTGGGCCAATCACAGGGCTTCTGCCGCCTTGGCGCGTCGACGAATCAGGAGGGAGGGAGGTGGGACAAGGGAATACAATGCATTCTTGAATGGATTATGGAACTCAGGAAATGTCCATGTGGCTCAGCGAGTCCTAAATGGCCTTCAAGCAAAACCTGTCTATTGTGTCGTGGTTGATCTGAGATAAGCATTGATACCACTTAATCTGGGTTTTCCTCTTGCGGTCAGACAGGGGCACATAGGAGGAGACTTTGGTGAATGTCTTTAATGGAAAGGCTTAAAAAGAAACAGGTTAGGAGGGGAGGACTTTCCAAAGGTCCTCTTTCCTCCCATTGTAATGTGATTAAAAAGTCTGCCAACTGATTATCCCCTTGATGGCCAGCCTCCGAAGTCAGGGAGACATTTCTTTGTTATTTTTCCATGCAAGAGATGCTCGCTAATTGCTTTTTTCAGAGGCGAGGCGACTTCCTTATACATTTTTCCACCAAAGGGAATGGGGCAGAAAGGGTCAGGAGAAGGTTACATACACAGGAGAAAATATGAAAATATAGAAATCCTAATACAGAGAGTAAACCCAACTACCCTCCACCAGTGTCCATAGTTCATATTATTCATAGGAAGGTCCATAAAGGGAAATATATCCACGAGGCGGAAAGAGAGTCTCTTGTTTGTGAGATGGGGGATCATCAGGAGCCAAGGTGTGTCTCAGATGGAAAAAGTCAACTACTTTTGTGGCATGATTTTCAGTAATAAATTGGTTACTTTCTGCTATAAACATATGAAAATAGGGCACAAAGCCTTGATTAAATGATACACACCAAATTGACCAAGGCTTAACCTTTATTATCCAGTCTGGTGTCCTTACTATAAGTTACTATTTCTTATGGAGGGGTGGGGTCATGTTCGACTTCAGGAGAAAGGCCTCACTCTGAGAGAGCCTTCAATGGGAGGTAAGCCTCAGTGGGAGAAAGGCCTCAGTGTGAGGTAGGCCTCAGTGTTAGTAGTCCTCGGTGTGAGTAAGCCTGGTGTGAGAAGCTTGTGTGAGAGGAAGCCTTCACACTGAAGCTTCCTCTCACACAAGCTTCTCACACCAGGCCTACTCACACCGAGGACTACTAACACTGAGGCCTACCTCACACTGAGGCCTTTCTCCCACTGAGGCATGAAGCTCCTGTGTAACTTCAGTGTGGAAGTAAAGTAGAAAGTATAAAGAACTTTATTTGTGTCATGGAAGCCTTGTTTTGTGTAAATAGTACAATGTTTACCCAAGCAAGGAGTCCCCAGTGGTGCGGTGGGCTGCTGAAAATGCTGACCAAAAGGTCACTGGTTCAAATCCGAGGGGTGGGGTGAGCTCCCACTGTTAGCCCCAGCTTCTGCCAACCTAGCAGTTCAAAAACATTCAAAGGTGAGTAAATCAATAGGTACCGCTCCAGCAGGAAGGAGCGGTACCATTCAGTCATGCTGGCCACATGACCTAGGAGGTGTTTACGGATAATGTTGGCTCTTCGGCTTAGAATGGAAATGAGGAAACACGAAGGAGGACCATTTTGGAGAAGGCTCATTCAGGAGCCACTCTGCTTCCAAGGAGTTCTCCAAGGTGCTGAAACTCATCTTCAAAACCAATGTCAGGACCATGGAAAGCTGTGGATTGGAGAGTTGTTTGAGCGTTGGACTCTGTGGACTAGGTTTGGGCAACCTTAGGCAAGACACACTCTCTCAGCTCCAGAAAACACCAAAATAGGTTCACCTGAGGTTCGCAGTATATCTTGAAAGCACATGACAAGAACCGGTTATGAATCTGCAATGGCAATACAGGCTGGGTTCATATGAAGGCCGCTTGGCGGCTCTTATTTACGGCTCCCTTGGAGGATTTGTCCGAGGCCCAACACCTCCGCCTGAGCGATCTTCTCCATTCAGGTGCTCATTACCCGAGCGTTAAATAACGACAGGCGGATCCTCGCGGGCCCCGTAAATTCTGCTCGGGGGACAGCCAACCTCTATTACCGCCTGATTGCCTGGAAGGCTTTGCGGTGTGCTTCGGCCCTTTCCATCACCAACCGGTGGAGCGGAACGGGGAAAGCCAGGCGAGCGGGCACATTGAATTATGCCTCCTCTCTGAGGCTGAGCGATGCTGTTGTAGAACCAGGTGTCCCCTGAGAATGCGCCGAGAAAACGACGAGAAGCATTTCCAAGAAGGAGACGGATCTGACTCAAATGGATCTGGTTCTAAACTTTATGGGGTACTTTGTGCTTTTCTTGCATGGGAAGAGGTCGGACTAGATGACCCGTGTGGTTTCTTCCAACAGCCACTGCATCAAGACTAATATACAGTAGAGTCTCGCTTATCCAACATAAATTGGCCGACAGAATGTTAGATAAATGAAAATATTGGATAATATGGAGTCTGCTACTATTACCCGTCTGACACAACACGAAATACCTAGAATACTAACAACAGGGACTCAAAGAGTTAAGGCAAGGCAATGCCCCGGGGCCAGAAGGAAGTGCTTAGATGCGGAAGAGGAGCGAGGAAATCCCAGAGGGAAGGAGGGAGGATGCTTCCGATTCCGGTCCTGCCCCTCTTCCCCCTTCCTTCCTTCCCTCCTCCTCCTCCTTGTATTGGGAATGGAGAGAGAGATGGGGATTGCTCCTTTCATTGAAGGGGAAATGCTGAAGGAAAAGGGGAGCGTCGGAGAAGAACGCCAGATGAGATGGAATGTCGGATAAGCGAGGGTCGGATAAGCGAGACTCTACTGTATTGGGAATGGAGAGAGAGTTGGGGAGCGCTCCATTAACTGAAGGGGAAATGCTGAAGGAAAAGGGGAGCATCGGATAAGAACGCCGGATGAGATGGAATGTTGGATAAGTGAAGGTCGGATTAGCGAGACTCTACTGTATTGGGAATGGAGAGAGAGTTGGGGAGCGCTCCTTTAACTGAAGGGGAAATGCTGAAAGAAAAGGGGAGCGTCGGATAAGAACGTCGGATGAGATAGAATGTCGGATAAGCGAAGGTCGGATAAGCAAGACTCTACTGTATTGGGAATGGAGAGAGAGATGGGGATTGCTCCTTTCATTGAAGGGGAAATGCTGAAGGAAAAGGGGAGCATCGGATAAGAATGTCGGATGAGATGGAATGTCGGATAAGCGAAGGTCGGATAAGCGAGACTCTACTGTATTGGGAATGGAGAGAGAGTTGGGGAGCGCTCCTTTAATTGAAGGGGAAATGCTGAAGGAAAAGGGGAGCGTAGGATAAGAACTCCAGATGAGATGGAATGTCGGATAAGCGAAGGTCGGATAAGCGAGACTCTACTGTATTGGGAATGGAGAGAGACGGGGGGCACTCCTTTAACTGAAGGGGAAATGCTGGAGGAAAAGGGGAGCATCAGATAAGAACGTTGGATGAGATAGAATGTTGAATAAGGGAAGGTCGGATAAGCGAAGGTTGGGTAAGAGAGACTCTACTGTATTGGGAATGGAGAGAGAGATGGGGATTGCTCCTTTCATTGAAGGGGAAATGCTGGAGGAAAAGGGGAGCGTCGGATAAGAATGCCGGATGAGATGGAATGTCGGATAAGCGGTTGGATAAGTGAGACTCTACTGTATTGGGAATGGAGAGAGAGTTGGGGAGCACTCCTTTAACTGAAGGGGAAATGCTGAAGGAAACGGGGAGCATCGGATAAGAACGTCGAATGAGATGGAATGTCAGATAAGGGAAGGTCGGATAAGCGAAGGTCGAGTAAGAGACACTCTACTGTATTGGGAATGGAGAGAGAGATGGGGAGCGCTCCTTTAACTGAAGGCGAAATGCTGGAGGAAAAGGGGAGCGTCGGATAAGAACATCAGAAGAGATGGAATGTCGGATAAGGGAAGGTCGGATAAGCGAAGGTCGGATAAGCGAAGGTTGGATAAGCATGACTCTACTGTATCAGGAATGGAGAGAGAGTTGGAATGTCTCCTTTAACTGAAGCGGAAATGCTGGAGGAAAAGGGGAGCGTTGGATAAGAAGGTCGGATGAGATGGAATGTCGGATAAGGGAAGGTCAGATAAGGGAAGGTCGGATAAGCGAGACCCTACTGTATTATGTCCATATCTGTGCAAAACGATCCAAGGAGGAGATGGACATGACAGAAGGTGTCCAAAGGATTCACTGCCCCATTGACACGGTATCCAGCATGACTCCCTTGACAGCAGGGATTATGGAGTTGCAGTGGAGAAAAGGCCTTTCCCCTCACTAAATGCTATAGGAAACTATGCATCTCAATGCTGTTTTCCTTCAAGGCAAAACGAGCCACAGAAACTCCTTCCCGGACACGTGTGATTGTGAACGTCACAGCTTTATAATTTCTATGCAAATGCAGTCCACCTCTTTGAAAAGAAATCCTTCCAGAAGTCACTGAAGATGCTGCAAGAAAAGCGACACAAAGCATCGAGAATCCCGACTGGAGAAGGTCGGCTGAACGGATTGCGTTGCCGCCAACCCTGCCAATGTCCTCCGCAAACACAATACCCAAGTTCCGGGACAATATCATCCTAGATTTTCTATGTTTCCTCCACCACTGGCATCTCAGTGTTTCTGACTCTCTCCATTGGTGTGGAATTTGCATGATCCCGCCCACTGCCTCTCCCTTAACCCTTTCCTATGGTGCACAGCAAACAGCAGAATTGATTAACAACTGAACATACTGGAAAGGGTTGGGGGACTGATTCAACATGATGGAATTTGTAGTTCACCCTGCATCAAGACATAACGTTGTGATCCCCACTGCCAATGGACCTCGACCACGTTCGGCACACAGAACCCCCATGACCAACGCAAAATACTAGAGAGGTTTGGTAGGAATTGACCCTGATTTATAACAGTTGTAGGTCCTGGGATGTATAGTTCACTTGCAGTCAAAGAGCACTCTGAACTCCAACCATGATGGACCTGCAACTAACTTGGCACACAGAGCTCCCATGACCAACAAAAAAACACTGGAGGTCTTTGGCTGGATGTATAGGAGTTGTAGTTCACCTACATCCAGATAGCACTGTGAACCCAAACAATGATGGATATGGACCAAACTTAACACACATCCCCGATATGCCCATATTGGCATACTGGTGGGTTTTGGGAGGAGTTGTAGGTAATGGGATTTATAGTTCACCTACAATCAAAGAGCACTCTGCACCCCACCAAAAAGGGAATTGGACCAAACTTGGCACACAGAACCCCCATGACCATCAAAAAATACTTTGGGGAAAATTCACCTTGATTTGGGGGAGTTGTAGTTCACCTACATCCAGAGAGCACTGTGAACCGAAACACAATTGGATCTGGACCAAACTTGGCACACATACCTGATAAACCCGAATTTGATTACTGGAGGTTTGGGAGAAATTGACCTTGAGTTTTGGGATCTGTAGTTCACTTACAACCAGAGAAAGTGTGGCCATTACGAACGATGGACCTGAATCAAACTTGGCACACAGAACTCCCATGTCTAACTCAACCTACTGGAGGGATTTGAGGGGACTGACTCACCATGGTGGGAGTTGTAGTTCATCCTGTAGCCAGAGAGCACACTGAACCCCAACAATGATGCATCTTGAGCAAACTTTCCCAACATGACAAACGAAGTACTGATGGAGTTTCGGGGGGTGATGTGAGTTGTAGTTCACCCACAACCTTATTTATGTCCTAATGCAGTTTGGGGGATGACGGACCACAGATGATGGGATTTGAAGTACCTTCACCCGATTCGGCTCCCACAGAGCACTGTGATCCCCCACGAATGATAGATCTGGACCAAACTTGGCACACAAACCAATGACACATCTAGAGCAAACTTTCCCAACATGACAAACCAAGTACTGGTGGAGTTTCAGGTGGTTCATTTGTGTCATGATGTGAGTTGTAGTTCACCCACAACCTTATTTATGTCCTGGTGTAGTTTCGGCTCCCACAGAGCACTGTGACCTTCACGAATGATGGACCTGGACCAAACTTGGCACACTGACCAATGAGGCATGTAGAGCAAACTTTCCCAACATGACAAACCAAGTACTGGTGGAGTTTCAGGTGGTTATTGTGTCATGATGTGAGTTGTAGTTCATCCACAACCTTATTTATGTCCTGGTGCAGTTTCGGCTCCCACAGAGCACTGTAACCCTCACGAATGACCAAACCAAACTTGGCAAACTTGACAAACCAAGTACTGGTGGAGTTTCAGGGGGGTTAACCTGGCATGATGTGAGTTGTAGTTCACCCACAACCTTATTTATTTCCTGGTGTGGTTTGGGGGAGAACGGACTGCAGTACCTTCACCTAATTCGGCTCCCACAGAGCACTGCGACCTCCACGAATGATGGACCTGGACCAAACTTGGCACACAGACCAATGACGCATCTAGAGCAAACTTTCCCAACATGACAAACCACATACTGGTGGAGTTTCAGGTGGTTAATGTGTCATGATGTGAGTTGTAGTTCACCCACAACCTTATTTATGTCCTGGTGCCGTTTCGGCTCCCACAGAGCACTGCGACCCTCACGAATGATGGATCTGGACCAAACTTGGCACACTGACCAATGACGCATCTAGAGCAAACTTTCCCAACATGACAAACCAAGTACTGGTAGAGTTTCAGGTGGTTAATGTGGCATGATGTGAGTTGTAGTTCACCCACAACCTTATGTCCTGGTACAGTTTGGGAGAGGATGGACCGCAGTACCTTCACCCGATTCGGCTCCCACAGAGCACTGCGACCTCCACGAATGATGGACCTGGACCTGGCACACAGACCAATGACGCATCTAGAGCAAACTTTCCCAACATGACAAACCAAGTACTGGTGGAGTTTCAGGTGGTTAATGTGTCATGATGTGAGTTGTAGTTCACCCACAACCTTATTTATGTCCTGGTGCTGTTTCGGCTCCCACAGAGCACTGCGACCCTCACGAATGATGGATCTGGACCAAACTTGGCACACTGACCAATGACGCATCTAGAGCAAACTTTCCCAACATGACAAACCAAGTACTGGTAGAGTTTCAGGTGGTTAACGTGGCATGATGTGAGTTGTAGTTCATCCACAACCTTATTTATGTCCTGGTGCAGTTTCGGCTCCCACAGAGCACTGTAACCCTCACGAATGACCAAACCAAACTTGGCAAACTTGACAAACCAAGTACTGGTGGAGTTTCAGGGGGGTTAACCTGGCATGATGTGAGTTGTAGTTCACCCACAACCTTATTTATTTCCTGGTGTGGTTTGGGGGAGAACGGACTGCAGTACCTTCACCTAATTCGGCTCCCACAGAGCACTGCGACCTCCACGAATGATGGACCTGGACCAAACTTGGCACACAGACCAATGACGCATCTAGAGCAAACTTTCCCAACATGACAAACTATGTTATGCATTATCGCATTGAGCATGGCACATAGGCCCAGTACCTTCACCTGATTTGGCTCGCACAGAGCACTGTGACCTCCACGAATGATGGACCTGGACCAAACTTGACACACAAACCAATGACACATTTAGAGCAAACTTTCCCAACATGACAAACTATGTTATGCATTATCGCATTGAGCATGGCGCATAGGCCATGTGAGGCTGAGGCAAGACGTGACAACGGAGCCTCCTTCTCTCTTTCTCTGTCTCTCCTGCAATATTTAAACCCCAACCGAGGTTTTTCTGTAAGTCAGCAAAACAAATGGAATGTTTGTCAAGAGGCGAGAGATGCTTCTTTCATGTACTTGCATGTATAAATAATGCAGCTGTCATTCATTGTTAATAATAGACCCTGCTCTGTACCAGCTTTCCCTCTGCCTCTGTTTTCTCTCCTTTCTTCCTTCACTCCATTCTCTCCTTCCTGTCTTTCCTCATCTCCCTCCTTGCCCTCCCTTCTCCGCTTCCTTCTTTCTCTTCTTTCACTCTTTCTCATTCCTTCCTTCCTTCCATATTCACTTCTCAGCCCTCTCCACTCTGCCCAAACAAGCCCACACCCACATTATCCACTTCTCCTGATCCATTAATTCCCCGTGAAGGTGTATTCATCACCTTGCGCCTAATTGCATTCAGGGCTACGTCAGATCCAAAACCCACAGAGATCAAATCCGTATCAATCAAATCAAAACAACCCAAAAAAACAATCCGTTCGAGGCAACTCGCTGAAAAACAAGGCAATCAATTAAAACCGGTAGAGGCAAAAGGGAAACGAGAAGGAAAGCATAGCTGGAAAAAATATATCTAGAACTGTTATGGAGATAATACTGCCCAATAATATAAATAATATAATTATTAAAATGTGATTAGTTGAGACCCAGTTGACTTTGACTACCCCCCCCCCCCCCAGTTGCCATTTTGGATGGCAGATAGTGGTGGACTCAAGAGGATGGTGGTCTCTCCATCTTTGGCAGGATCTAGAGGGTGGTGGGCTGTCTATCTTTAAGTATAATCAAAGGGCTGTGGACCGTCCATCTTTTGAGGGACTTAGAAGTTGGTGAACTCTCCATCTTTGCCAGGATTTAGAGAATGATGGATTGTCCATCTTTTGGCAAACTCAGATGGTGATTAGATTGTAAATTCTTGGGTAGAATCAAAGGGCTGTGAACTGTTCATCTTTGGAGGGTGGTGGATTGTCCCTTTTTCAGCAAACTCAGATGGAGATGGGTTGTCCATCCTTGAGTTGACTCAGAGAATGGTGGACTGTCCAGCGTTGGGTAGAATCAAAGGGTTGTGAACCATCCATCTTTGGAGGAACGTAGAAGTTGGGGATTCTTCATCTTTGGTGAGATTTAGATGGTGATGGACTGTCCATCCTTCCTTGGGTGGATTCAGAAAGTGATGAACTATCCATCTTTGGTGGACTCAGAGTGGTGGACTGTTGATCTTTGGAGAGTGATGGGTTGCCCATCCTTGGGTTGATTCAGAGGATGGTGGGCTGTCCATCTTTGGAGGATGGTGGATTGTCCCTTTTTCAGCAAACTCAGATGGAGATGGGTTGTCCACCCTTGGGTGGACTCAAAGGATGGTGGACTGTCCATCTTCAGGTAAAATCAAAGAGCTGTGGACTATCTAACTTTGGAGGGACTTAGAAGGTGGTGAACTCTCCATCTTTGAGTGGACTCAGAGGGTGATGGATTGTGCATCCTTCTTTGGGTAGATCCAGAATGGGATGAACTCTCCATTTTTGGGTGTACTCAAAGAGCAGTGGACTGTCCATCTTTGGAGGGTGGTGGACTGTCCAACTTTCAGCAAACTCAGATGGTCATGGTTTGTCCATCCTTGAGTACACTCAGAGGATGGTGGACTGTCCAGCGTTGGGTAGAATCAAAGGGTTGTGAATTATCCATCTTTGGAGGAACTTAGAAGTTGGTGATTCTTCATCTTTGGTGAGATTTAGAGGGTGATGGATTGTCCATCTTTCCTTGGGTAGATTCAGAAAGTGATGAACTATCCATCTTTGGGTGGACTCAAGTGGTGGACTGCTCATGTTTGGAAGGTGATGGATTATCCATCTTTCAGTAAACTCAGATGGTGATGGGTTGTCCATCCTTGGGTAGATTCAGAGGATGGTGGGCTGTCCATCTTTGGAGGATAGTGGATTTTCCCTCTTTCAGCAAACTCAGATGGAGATGGGTTGTCCACCATTAGGTGGACTGTCCATCTTTTGGCCAACTCAGATGGTGATGGGTTGCCCATCCTTGGGTAGATTCAGAGGATGGTGGGCTGTCCATCTTTGGAGGATGGTGGATTTTCCCTCTTTTAGCAAACTCAGATGGAGATGGGTTGTCCACTTTTAGGTGGACTCAGAGCATGGTGGACTGCCCATCTTTTGGCCAACTCAGATGGTGATGGGTTGTCCATTCTTGAGTAGATTCAGAGGATGGTGGACTGTCCACCTTTGGGTGGACTCAGAGGGTGGTGGATATGTCCATCAAACAGAGATTGCATTTGTATCTTTCAGGAGTGTTTTGATTGTGTCTTCATACATGACAGAATGGGATGGGACCAAATGGCCCTTGAGATCCAACTCTATCAATCTATATGTCAGCCCACCTGATCCCATTGCTTGGGGAGTGCGCTAGTGCTTCCATGGCACCTCTCTTGCCAAGTCTGAGCTCAGAAGCCAAATTTCCAAGTGTTTCCAATGCCTGAGATGTTTCTCAGGTCTGCAGATTGGTGCTTAGCTGCGACCTTTGAGTCCAATCCGCTTCCCAGAAATGAAAGCCGGATGGCGGCTGTGAGTCTCTGAAGCAGACGGAACCTCTCTCTTGGAAGAGCCTTCCTTCCTTGCTTTTCTAATGAGCTGCAGAGTGCAATATGGAATTAAGACGATCCAAGTTATTAATTGTCTACCACAATTAAGCCTCGATGCCGAGGCCCTCGGGCACCTTTGGCTACACGCAGGAGCCAATTAGAACCTCATGCATATTCATGTGGCTGGATCCGCATGCTGTGAGCATCCGGCACGTCTCTCTCCAAGTCTACCCTCTTCCCAGTTCTTCTGATATGGTTTGCAAGAGGCCTTCCTCTTGTTTCTCTTTAAGCTGACTTGAAAGCAAATATTTGATGTGGCTTTGAGTATGGGAGTGATGGCGAGATCAATCATCTAGTGGTGCCTGGTTGCTTCCATGTCAGCAGGGCTCCGTGCCCACTGCAGGCTTTCATCCAAACTTGAAGAGGACTGTCCAAGGCTGAATCTACACTGCTCTATACCCCAGGATTAAATCTCAGATAAATCTCCTTATCCCAGATTATCTGGCAGTGTAGACTCATATAATCCAGTTCAAAGCAGATAATTGAAACCAGATCCTGAGATATAGAGCAGTGTAGACGCAGCCCAAGAAGTTGGAACTACTTGAGAAGCATGGCCATCATTTTCAATCACGCCTTTACTGCTCTAGGCAATGAGTGTTTCACCATCAACATCTTCATTACCTCCCCGTTCTCATAGTCTTCATCACTCACAGCAGTACCACCATCTTCATCACCATCATCTGCATCAACAGATGGGATCGTGAGTAAAATGGAGATGATGACGGTGATAGTGGTGACGATCGTAAGTGATCGTCACCACTATCACCATCTCCATCAATACCATCACCATCATCATCTCCATTTTACTCACGATCCCATCTTAACTACTCTCTCCTTCATTACTATTGCTACCATCTTCACCATCACTATCACCTTCATCACCGCCATCTTCATCACAATCATCAGCTCCATAATCTTCATCACTCCACCATTGCACTATCATCTTCCTGACCACAATCATCTCCATGATCCGCTCCATCTTCATGATCACCGTGAGCACCATCATCTTCATTACTATCATCTTTCTGACCACAGTCAGCGTCTTGATCAGCTCCATCTTCATGATCACCGTGAGCACCACCATCTTCATCACTATCATGTTCCTGACCACAATCATCTCCATGATCTGCTCCATCTTCATGATCACCGTGAGCACCACCATCTTCATTACTATCATCTTTCTGACCACAGTCATCTTCATGATCGCAATGAGCACCACCATCTTCATCACTATCATCTTCCTGACCACAATCATCTCCGTGATCTGCTCCATCTTCATGACCACCGTGCGCACCACCATCTTCATTACTATCATCATCCTGACCACAATCATCTCTGTGATCCGCTCCATCTTCATGACCACCGTGAGCACCACCATCTTCATCACTGTCATCTTCCTGATCACAGTCATCTTCATGATCAGCTCCATGATCACCATGAGCACCACCATCTTCATCACTATCATCTTCCTGACCACAGTCATCTTCATGATCCGCTCCATCTTCATGATCACTATGAGCACCACCATCTTCATTACTATCACCTTCCTGACCACAATCATCTCCGTGATCCGCTCCATCTTCATGATCACCATAAGCACCACCATCTTCATTACTATCATCTTCCTGATCACAGTCATCTTCATGATCGCCATGAGCACCACCATCTTCATCACTATCATCTTCCTGACCACAATCATCTCCGTGATCCGCTCCATCTTCATGATCACCGTGAGCACCACCATCTTCATTACTATCATCTTTCTGACCACAGTCATCTTCATGATCAGCTCCATCTTCATGATCACCTTGAGCGCCACCATCTTCATCACTATCAACTTCCTGACCACAGTCATCTTCATGATAGCCACAAGCACCATCATCTTCATCACAATCATGACCACAACAATTTTCATGGCCACTCCCATCTCCATCTCCATCTCCATCTCCACTGCCTCGCTCTCTCTATGTGAAAACAAAATTATGAACTCTACCCTCCCCTCCCTGGACAATGAGATGCTCAAGCTTTATTGCAATGGATTCTGGGGGAATCCTTGGGTCCACCTACTTTTCTCAGCTATGTTCCCAGTCACTGTTCACCCATCACAGAGGCCTTTTGCAAAGCAGTAAGCTGCACTGGTTGTCTACTGAAACTTCAATTCGACTTTGTCGGAGATCTGGGGAAAATGCTATTTCCCCCCCTTCCGTCTTCTCCTCTCCTTCTCCGCCCCTTGTCCTGTGCCAAGATTTTGCAATTAAAACCGCGAGGAAGAAGCGGAGGCAAGGAAGAAAAAAAAACTTTAATTGGAGTTAAGTGGGGAGAGCATCACAGAAACAGAGCCAGCGATTCATATTTCATGATGAACAAAACCTGCCAAATGGCGAGTACTTGACCCTGGACGTTGTCTTAATTATTCCCCGGGATGGGTTTAAATGTTTGTGGGCTTTTGAAAAGGAAAAGGATATGTTGTGGATTCTGCGTCATCTTCTATTTCAAGCCTTCACGTTGGCATTTCACGTGGTGGGATGAGAACTCCATGGAGAATAAGAAAAGAAGGACTCTTCTCCAACATTTCTAGGCCTCCAGCATGACTTGATGATCAATGTTGGATGGAAATGTTCTAGAGAATCTAGCAAATATCTTTAGAGCACACTTCTCCAGCATTTCTAGGACCTTCAGCATGACTCAAAGGTCAACATTTGATGAAAATGTTCTAGAGAATCTAGCAAATATCTCTAGAGAACACTCCTCCAGCATTTCTAGATCCTCCAGGATGGTTTTATGGTCCATGTTTAATGGAGTATCTAACAAATATCTCTAGAGAACACTTCTCCAGCATTTCTAGGTCCTTCAGCATGACTCGATGGTCAACATTAGATGGAAATGTTCAGGAGCATATAGCAAATATCTCTAGAGAACACTCCTCTAGCATTTGTGGTTCCTTCAGCGTGACTCAATGGTCAACATTTGATGGAAATGTTCTAGAGAATCTAGCAAATATCTCTAGAGAACACTTCTCCAGCATTTGTGGTTCCTTCAGCATGACTCGATGGTCAACGTTAGATGGAAATGTTCTGGAGAATCTAGCAAATATCTTTAGAGAGCACTCCTCCAGCATTTGTGGTTCCTTCAGCATGACTTGATGGTCAATGTTTGATGGAAATGTTCTGGAAAACCTAGCAAATATCTCTAGAGAAAACTTCTCCAGCATTTCAAGGTGCTTCAGCATGACTCAATGGTCAATGTTGGATGGAAATGTTATGGAGAACTTAGTAAATATCTATAGAGAAAACTTCTCCAGCATTTCAAGGTGCTTCAGCATGACTTGATAGTCAACATTAGATGGAACTGTTTTAAATAATCTAGCATATATCTATAGAGAACACTTCTCCAGCATTTCTAGGTCCTTCAGCATGACTTGATGGTCAATGGTGGATGGAAATGTTCTTGAGAACCTAGCAAATATCTCTAGAGGACACTCCTTCAGCATTTTGAGGTCCTTCAACATGACTCTATGGCCAACGTTAGATGGAAACGTTCTCGAGAATCTAGCAAATATTTATAGAGAACACTCCTCCAGCATTTCTAGGTTCTTCAGCATGACTCTATGGTCAACCTTTGATGAACTCATACCATAAAACCATGCTGGAAGGCCTAGAAAATACCTAGAGAGAACTACCACTTTTCTAGCATTTTGGACATTTCTTCTTAACAGAACAAATACTGTCAAACACACAGAGAAAAATCACCTCTCCGTTGCTACTCCTACTTCTCCAACGTTAGTCCCTGGGACATCAATTTTGACACGTAGATCAGTAAGTGAAGAGGTATCTATATCTTCGTTCTTCCTGGGTTTTGTGTCATTTCTTTCTTTCTTTTAATCAGGAAATTTCAGAATTACGGTTCCCACGGCAACAGTAAATCACTCTTCTTCCCTGCACAATGCCATCAAGCTCCTTAATCTGTGAGTCTAATGGAGAAGAGAAGCAAGGAGAGGGGCCTTTTCTGAGCTGAAAGCACGACATAACCTTGAAATCCCCAGGGGCTGATCGAATGGAAATCCTGAAGCATAATTCTCCATGAGAGTGGTTTAATGTGCTAGAGAGAGAGAGAGAATGAGAGAGAAAACTCCCAGGACTGGAAAGACACTGAAGCAAGTCGGAAAGGCAGCCAGAAGTATTTCAGGGCAACCATAGGCATGTGGTAGAGCCACGTGAGTAGAGAACAGAAGTGAAATGTCTCTAAAAAGAGCTTTCTGGAGAGATTACTTCCTTTATTCAGAATGCAAAATCACCTAAAATCCAAAATTGTTTCTATGGGTGCCACCTTAGCTTATAGAGGGTTCAGTGTACACACAACTTTCAGAGTTTGTGCTTCATCACCACCATCTTCATCACTACTATCAACTTCATCCCCACCACTGGCTTCATCACCATCAGTGTCCCCATCATCACCACCTTCTCCAATTTCACCACCATCTACTTCATCACCACCACTACCACCATCACTGCTATCACCATCTCCATCATCTTCAAGAGAATCACCATCTTCATCACCGCCACAATCACTCATATCAACATCTCCATCACCATCATATTCAAGAGCACCATCTTCATCACCATCGCTATCACTACTATCAGCAGCTCCATCACCATCATCTTCAAGAGCATTACCATTACTATCACTACTATCAACATATCCATCACCACAGTCTTCATGAGCATCACCATCTTCATCACCATCGCTATCACTACTATCAACATCTCCATCACCATCATCTTCAAGAACATCACCATTGCTATCACTACTATCAACATATCCATCACCACTGTCTTCATGAGCATCACTATCTTCATCACCATCACTATCACTACTATCAACATCTCCATCACCATTGTCTTCATGAGCATCACCATCTTCATCACCACTACCATCTTCAGTACTATAATCTCCATTAACATAGTCTTCATGAGCATCACATCTTCATCAACACCATCACCTACAATACTATCAACATCTCCATCACCATAATCTTCATGAGCATCACCATTTTCAATACTATCAACATCTCCATCACCACCGTCTTCATGAGCATCACTATCTTCATCACCACTACCATCTTCAGTACTATCATCTCCATCAACATAGTCTTCATAAGCATCACATCTTCATCACCACCACCACCTTTAATACCATCAGTATCTCCGTCACCATCATCTTCACGAGCATCACTATTTTCAGTACTATCAACATCTCCATCACCATTGTCTTCAAGAGCATCACCATTGCTTTCACTACTATCAACATATCCATCACCACTGTCTTCATGAGCATCACTTCATCATCACTACCATCTTCAATACTATCACCTCCATCAACATAGTCTTCATGAGCATCACATCTTCATCACCACCACCACCTTCAATACCATCAGTATCTCCCTCACCATCATCTTCATGAGCATAGAATCACAGAATCAAAGAGTTGGAAGAGACCTCATGGGCCATCCAATCCAACCCCCCACCAAGAAGCAGGAATATTGCATTCAAATCATCCCTGACAGATTGCTATCCAGCCTCTGTTTAAAAGCTTCCAAAGAAGGAGCCTCCACCACACTCCGGGGCAGAGAGTTCCACTGCTGAATGGCTCTCACAGTCAAGAAGTTCTTCCTCATGTTCAGATGGAATCTCCTTTCTTGTAGTTTGGAGATTCCATCTGAACATGAGGAAGAACTTCCTGACTGTGAGAGCATCACCATTTTCAATACTATCAACATCTCCATCACCATCATCTTCATGAGCATCACCATCTTCATCACCTTCACTCCTATCAACATCTCCATCACCATCGTCTTCAAGAGCATCACCATTGCTATCACTACTATCAACATCTCCTTCACCACCATCTTCATGAGCATCACCATCTTCATCACCACTACCATCTTCAATACTATCATCTCCATCAACATAGTCTTCATAAGCATCACATCTTCATCAACACCACCACCTTCAATACTATCGACATCTCCATCACCATCATCTTCATGAGCATCACCATTTTCAATACTATCAACATCATCACCATCATCTTCATGAGTATCACTATCTTCATCACCTTCAATATCACTCCTATCAACATCTCCATCACCATCGTCTTCAAGAGCATCACCACTGCTATCACTACTATCAACATATCCAACACCACCGTTTTCATAAGCATCACCATCTTCATCACCACTACCATCTTCAATATTATCATCTCCATCAACATAGTCTTCATGAGCATCACATCTTTATTAGCACTAGCTCCTTCAATACCATCAGTATATCCGTCACCATCATCTTCATGAGCATCACTATTTTCAGTACTATCAACATCTCCATCACCATCATCTTCATGAGCATCACCATCTTCATCACCTTCACTCCTATCAACAGCTCCATCACCATCGTCTTCAAGAGCATCACCATTGCTATCACTACTATCAACATCTCCTTCACCACCATCTTCATGAGCATCACCATCTTCATCACCACTACCATCTTCAATACTATCATCTCCATCAACATAGTCTTCATAAGCATCACATCTTCATCAACACCACCACCTTCAATACTATCGACATCTCCATCACCATCATCTTCATGAGCATCACCATTTTCAATACTATCAACATCAACACCATCATCTTCATGAGTATCACTATCTTCATCACCTTCAATATCACTCCTATCAACATCTCCATCACCATCGTCTTCAAGAGCATCACCATTGCTATCACTACTATGAACATATCTATCACCACTGTCTTCATGAGCATCACTTCATCATCACTACCATCTTCAATACTATCACCTCCATCAACATAGTCTTCATGAGCATCACATCTTCACCACCACCACCACCTTCAATACCATCAGTATCTCCCTCACCATCATCTTCATGAGCATAGAATCACAGAATCAAAGAGTTGGAAGAGATCTCATGGGCCATCCAATCCAACCCCCCACCAAGAAGCAGGAATATTGCATTCAAATCATCCCTGACAGATTGCCATCCAGCCTCTGTTTAAAAGCTTCCAAAGAAGGAGCCTTCACCACACTCCGGGGCAGAGAGTTCCACTGCTGAACGTCTCTCACAGTCATGTTCAGATGGAATCTCCTTTCTTGTAGTTTGGAGATTCCATCTGAACATGAGGAAGAACTTCCTGACTATGAGAGCTCCCCCATTTTCAATACTATCAACATCTCCATCACCATCATCTTCATGAGCATCACCATCTTCATCACCTTCACTCCTATCAACATCTCCATCACCACTGTCTTCATGAGCATCACCATCTTCATCACCACTACCATCTTCAATACTATCATCTCCATCAACATAGTCTTCATGAGCATCACCATCTACATCACCATCACTACTATCAGCATCTCCATCACCACCATCATTTCCACCAATGTCTTTATCACTACCACAATTTTTTGATACACTTTTCATAACTGATGGTCCATGACAGCCGATAGACTCTGAGAATGAGATAGTTACAGAAACAAAGGACAGAAAACCTATAGGGATACGATTTTTGCAAATTTCTGTTTCGGAAATGGCCGGTGTTGGAAACGGGTTGAGAATAGTTGATTTGGAGAGCCAACATTTGGAAAACGATGGGGAGAGGAAACCTGGGGCCTGGCTAATGATCCATGCTGCACATTTCAGCTGCAAAGAATTTTCTCTGCAAAGACCTTCTCCTTCCTCATAAAGACCTAATTACATCCCATTTGCGGATATCTCCTCACCACCTTCCCTCCAAGCGGATGGCCTTGGGCGCAACCCTACATGGTGGCAGCGGATGGCATTTGTCACCAAGGAGACACAAAGAAGCAAGCGAGAACAAAGGAGGGAGGAGGGACAGAGAGGGGGAAAAAACCCCAGGAAGGAGAAATTAAATAGCAAAAAGAGGGAGGTGGTGTGGGGAGAGCCATTAATTTCCCTGTGTTTGCTCTGGGATTTGAACAACAAGCCACCCTGTCGAGGGTTTATCTGAGCTCCTCAGCTGTGAAACTTGCGCCTTGAGCTTTAGAGATTTGCCAAGAAGGCGAGGAGGGAGCAAACAGAGATAGCGGCCGCCGGCATCGTACATCACCCGCCGGGGAAATGCATCCCTTTCAGGCTTGCCCATGGGTGAAATTACATTATATTCCGTCTGGATAATTGGATGTCATCGAGCCTCCCCTCCCAATGGGCGAGGAGACGTTGCTGGGGCTTCGGCCCCATTCTGTGTCAGGATGAAAGGGATGGGATGAAAGCGCTATGCCCAACGCAGGACGGGCCTCAGGCTGTATTGTTCCATATTGCATTACGGAATCATAGTTGGAAGAGGCTCCAAAGGCCATCCAGCCCAACCCCCTCGTGCTGAAGTTGAACATGACCCCCCCCATAAGAGAGAGTAATTTATAGTTTTGCTAAGGGCAAGGACGCCAGGCTGGATAATAAGGGTTAAGCCTTGGTCGGTTTGGTTATTTATTTATTTATCGTGTCATCAGCAACCATACAATTGTATTACAGTTCTAACAGAGCAAAACAAACACACAGATTAAAAAGAAAAAGAAAAGAACCACACAGATTTTGCAAATTTGGTGGTTAGTTAAATGTCCTTTTGACCAGTATCTGGCCACTTGGAGTGCCTCTGGTGTTGCCGCAAGGAGGTCCTCCATTGTGCATGTGGCAGGGCTCAGGGTGCACTGCAGCAGGTGGTCAGTGGTTTGTTCTTCTCCGCACTCGCATGCCAAGGATTCAACTTTGTAGCCCCATTTCTTAAGATTGGCTCTGCATCTCGTGGTGCCAGAGCGCAGTCTGTTCAGCGCCTTCCAAGTCGCCCAGTCTTCTTCTGAGTGCCCAGGGGGGAGTCTCTCACCTGGTATCACCCATGAATTGAGGTGCTGGGTTTGAGCCTGCCACTTTTGGACTCTCGCTTGCTGGGGTGTTCCAGCGAGTGTCTCTGTAGATCTAAGAAAACTATGTCTTGATTTAAGTCGTTGACGTGCTGGCTGATACCCAAACAGGGGATGAGCTGGAGATGTCTCTGGCTTGGCTGGCAGACCCTCCACCCGGATCTCGCTAAGCCTCAGGGACAATCTTGTCATAATCCACTCCAGAATGCATTGTCTCCCTTCATCCCGCCTCACTCCCTTCTGATTCACTGGAGCGTCAAGGCAGCAGGAGCCTCCTGATAGGCTATGATGCACCGCGAAAGCCCTGTGATTGGCCCTGATGCATGGGGGACGGCCAAGCCTCCTCCCAGCTGTTTGCGCATCAGCCAATCTCCTTCGAGCTGGGCGGGAGGGGGGGGGTGGGAAGTTTGAAACACACAACTCTGTATTTTCTATAAAAATGGCCTTTACTTCTGTAACCACATGCAATGCTTGGCGAATGATTGCTGCTCTGCATCCTTTTCAGCTGAATCACTAATAAACCTCAGCGGCATTTCCTTCCACTTGGTGATACCTTTTATTGGGAAAAATCAGGGATTGGGTGCTTCTCTGTCTCACCAGGGAAAAAGAACTCTTTGATAAGTCTAATTGGTCTCTGCCTCCTGGCAAAGACCGCTAAATTCCTGCTCTAGAACAGTGCCAAGCAGAAAGGCACAATCCAAGCCCTCCCGACAGATTTCCACCAAACCTCCAGACCAGGGTTTCTTGGCCTTCCTAATGCTGCGACCCCTTAATTCAGTTCCTCAAGTTGTGGTGACCCTCAACCCTAAAATTATTTTTGTTGCTACTTCATAACTGTCATTTTGCTCCTGTTATGAATCGTTATGTAAATATCTGATACGCAGGATGTATCTTCATTTATTGCATCAAATTTGGCACAAATCCCTGATACACCCAAATGTGAATGCTGGTGAGGTTGGGGGGGGGGGGGGGGTTGATTTTGTCACTTGGGAGTTGTAGTTGCTGAGATATATAGTTCACCTACAATCAAAGATCATTCCGAACTCCACCAGCAATGGAACTGAACCAAACTTGGCACACGGAACTTCCATTACCAATAGAAAATACTGGAAGTGTTTGGTGGACATTGACCTTGAGTTTTGGAGTTGTAGTTCACTTACATCCAGAGAGCACTGTGGACTCAAACGATGAGCTTGGCACGAATACTCAGTGTGCCCAAATCTGAACACTGGTGGAGCTTGGGGAAAATAGAGCTTGACATTTTGGAGTTATAGTTGCTGGGATTTATAGTTCACCTACAATCAAAAAGCATTCTGACCCCCACCAAAGATAGAATTGGGCCAAACTTCCCACACAGAACCCCCATGACCTGTTGTTTTCTGTGTTTTCTGATGGTCTTTGGCGACCTCTCTGGCACCCCTGGTGACCCCCTTAGGCGTCCTGACCCCCAGGTTGAGAAACACTGCTCCAGACTCATTGGACTCTGAGACACCGGTATGTTCTACTGTCAAAGCGCTCTGAATGTCAGGAAGTTCTTCCTAACGTTTAGGTGGCGTCTCCTCTTCATGATGGAGAAAATGTCGTGGGATGTGCCGATACGTGAAGTTATTTATAGTTTCCAAATCACAACCTTCCTGAACCACTGCAAGCTGGATTGCAAGTGTCCCAGAAGCAAGGAAAAAAGACAGCAGAGTACCTTCACAGCACAAACACACTTCAACTTGTCTATCAGCAGACTCCAACTGCCAGCATCTGACCTTATCTACACATTGTAAACTCACAGATTCAGGTTTTCATCCAAAATATCCAAAGGCTTTAACAATCAGAGTCAACGGAAAGTCACATACAACACAGGTAGAGATACTCACTCTGAGTCACACAGGAGAGAGGAAGATGACGCGCAACTTTACTACTCTTTTCCACCTAATTCCAAGGAAGCCCCTTGGGTGCTGGAGGAATGCCTGGCTGCTGTGTCTGTCTGGATGAGGAGGAACAAGTTGAAGATCAATCCCGACAAGACAGAGGTCCTCCTGGTTGATCGTAAGCCGGATCAGAGTATAGGGTGGCAACCAGTGCTGGATGGGGTTGCACTCCCCCTGAGGTCACAGGTCCGCAGTCTGGGTGTCCTACTGGACTCATCACTTATGCTTGAGGCTCAGGCGTCGGCGGTGGCTGGGAGGGCGTTCACACAATTATGACCACACCTCGTGAAGTTGGATCTGGCAAGGGTGGTCCATGCCTTAGTCACCTCCAGATTGGATTACTGCAATGCACTCTATGATTGGCTGCCCTTGAAAACGGCCTGGAACTTCCAGTTGGTACAATGGGTGGCAGCCAGATTACTAACTGGTACTTCTTGCAGGGAGAGGTCAACCCTCCTGTTTAAGGAGCTCCATTGGCTGCCGTTCATTTTCCGATCCCAATTCAAGGTGCAGGTCCTTTCCTACAAAGCCCCGAACGGTTTGGGACCCACCTACCTGCGTGACTGCATTTCTGAGTACGAACCCACACGATCTCTTTTATCATCTGGAGAGGCCCTGCTCACACTCCCACCTCCTTCGCAGGGACAAGGGAGAGGGCCTTCTCGGTGGTGGCCCCCCAACTCTGGAACTCACTTCCCAGGGACATTAGACAAGCCCCAACGTTGTCAGTCTTTAGGAGGAACCTGAAAACGTGGTTGTTCCAGTGTGCCCAGAGGTGGCCCTATGTAATATTCAACGGTAAGCAAGCAGTATTTTGGCACCCCCCCCCCCCAACCAATATATATACTGATATACTGATATATATTTTCTGTTTGTCGTGGGAGTTCTGTGTGCCATATTTGATTCAATTCCATCATTGGTGGAGTTCAGAATGCTCTTTGATTGTAGGTGAATTATACATCCCAGTAACTACAACTCGCATATGTCTATTTTCCCCCAAGAGCGCCTCAAGAGCGCCCCTGGGCAAAATCAACTATACTGCAAATGCTTACTTTGCGTAATGGGTTGAGCCGCCCCTGCACAGATAGATACTCACACTGAGTCACACAGGAGAGAAGAAGATGGATTTTTCATCTTCCTTATATATACCCCAAAGGGCAGGATCCAAATCCCAAAGGACTTTATGAGATTAGAGAGCTGATTGGCCAAAGCTAACCAAACGAACTTCACCAGGGAGAAATGTACAAAATCCCTACTATGAATCCCAATGAGGATTGATGAGCTGTGGTTGTTTAGCTTGTATAGGAGAATGTTGAGAGGGGCACGATATTTATAAATGGGAAAGGATTTTATATTGAAGATAATGCGACAAAGAACGGAAGGTTCTTTCCTTCTCTTCATTTCCAAAGAGCCGTCTATAAAGGAACAGTCCCTTAAGTGCCGTTGCTTTTGTGCATTTTCTTAAAAACACGTAGCATAAAACCGATGCGTAAAAATCAATGCTCCGTATCGTCGTTTATCCAGGGGAATACAATGCATATACAGATATACAGAGAGAAAAGAGCCTGCAAGGATGGGGATATATTTGAGTCCCTTAAAATGTCCATATGTGGATCGAATGGCTTGTCACTCTGACTATGCTGGCTTTTACATTTTGTTACAGTTTTTATCTCTATCGGTATTTATCCTCGTCTGTTATTAATGTTTAACTGTGAAAACATAAATTAGTTATGTCATTGTCTTTAAAAAGGGGCTTCTTTTCTTATGTCAGTAGAAAAAGGAAGAACAAGGACAACTTCTAACTGTGCTAAGATACAAAAGAGACATGCACAAGAAGTGGAAAAAGGGAGAAATCACCAAAGAAGAATTCAAACAAATAGCCAACACCTGTAGGGAAAAGGTCTGCAAGGCTAAAGCACAAAACGAGCTCAGGCTTGCCAGGGACATTAAAAACAATAAAAAGAGCTTCTTTTCTTATGTCAGTAGAAAAAGGAAAAACAAGGAGGTGATAGGGCCTCTTCGAGGAGAAGATGGTGCAATGCTGACAGGGGATAATAGGGAAAAGGCAGAACTGCTTAATGCCTTCTTTGCCTCAGTCTTCTCACAAAAAGAAAGTCATCTTCAACTTCAGCAAGATGGAGTGGATGAGGGATTAGAGGACATCCAACCCCAAATTGGGAAACAAGTCGTCCAGGAATACCTGGCCGCTCTAAATGAGTTCAAGTCCCCTTTCAGGGCCAGATCAACTACACTCAAGAGTATTGAAGGAACTAGCGGAAGTCATCTTGGAACCATTGAGAGTGGGGAACGGGAGAAGTTCCAGCAGACTGGAGGAGGGCCAATGTGGTCCCAATCTTCAAGAAGGGAAAAAAGGATGACTCAAACAATGACCATCAGCGCTGCCTCCGGAAAATCCTGCAAATCTCTTGGGAAGACAGGCGGACAAACATCAGCGTGATGGAAGAAGCAAAGACCACCAGCATTGAAGCAATGGTCCTCCGCTACCAACTCCGCTGGACCAGCCACATTGTCCGGATGTCCGACCACCGTCTCCTAAAGCAGTTGCTCTACTCCGAACTCAAGAATGGAAAACGGGATGTTGGTGGGCAGGAAAAGAGATTTAAAGATGGGCTCAAAGCCAACCTTAAAAACTCTGGCATAGACACTGAGAACTGGGAAGCCCTGGCCCTTGACCGCTCCAGCTGGAGGTCAGCTGTGACCAGCAGTGCTGCAGAATTTGAGGAGGCACGAATGGAGGGAGAAAGGGAGAAGCGTGCCAAGAGGAAGGCACATCAAGCCAACCCCGACCGAGACCGCCTTCCACCTGGAAACCAATGCCCTCACTGCGGAAGAAGATGCAGAGCAAAAATAGGGCTCTACAGCCACATGTGGACCCACAAGAATATTGGAAGACAATCATCCTGGGAAAACGAGGGATCACCTAAGTACTGGCCGGGGAGGGAACATCAGGCGGTTACCAGGGGAGCCGTGTCTTGTGGCCCGGTATTGTGCCGGTGGGCTCCCTGTTGGACTCATCAGGTATCGGTCAGCACCGGGCTGATCAATCTTGATCTAGAACCCATGCCTAGCAGCCAACCTTGTGTTCCTGTAATTAATAAATTAAGTTGTGGCCATTTTTACTCCATCTATGTGTCTGTGTCATCTCTGGTTCTGCGGGCGGCAGGAGTGTCGCCCATCAACACGCAAATAGAAAAGATATTAAATATTATTGAGCATTACTTAATCTCCAAAGCTAACCTTGAGCTATAGATAGGGGGAAAAAAACCTGTTTTTTCCTAACCATAGCAGCTCAGGGTTAGGGTGAAAGGGTCCCAGGATATTTTCTACCATTTGGGGAAGAGTTACCTCAGTAACTGAAGGAAAAGGAAAGAAAGATCATCTCTATGGTTCACCAATTGACTCTTTGGTTTGTAATTTTGACAAGCTGTGCCAAGTCTGCAAGGACTTTGAGAAATAAATATTCTGTTTTGATGTTCCAAACCTGAAGTGGCCTCAGTTGCTGAGAATTCTAAAGAAAGACCCCCGCGGTCCGCCCAGACAAAGAGAGAAGCACATCTTAGTTTTATTTTATAGGATCTGGGTGTGACGGCACACTTATGGGAAGCCATTGGGTGATAACGAGCGAGTCACACTCTCTCAGCCTCAGAGGAAGGCCACAATAAAGAAATCTTCCCAAGGATCATCAGAGTCCACTTGATGGCACACAAAATGAAGTTCAACAGTGACAAATGCAAGATACTCCACGTTGGCAGAAAAAATGAAATGCAAAGCTACAGAATGGGGGACGATGCCTGGCTCGAGAGCAGTACGTGTGAAAAAGATCTTGGAGTCCTCATGGACAACAAGTTAAACATGAGCCAACAATGTGATGTGGCGGCAAAAAAAGCCAATGGGATTTTGGCCTGCATCAAGAGGAGCCTAGTGTCTAGATCTAAGGAAGTCATGCTACCCCTCTATTCTGCTTTGGTTAGACCACACCTGGAATATTGTGTCCAATTCTGGGCACCACAATTCAAGAGAGATATTGACAAGCTGGAATGTGTCCAGAGGAGGGCGACTCAAATGATCAAGGGTCTGGAGAACAAGCCCTATGAGGAGCGGCTTAGGGAACTGGGCATGTTTAGCCTGAAGAAGAGAAGGCTGAGAGGAGATATGATAGCCATGTATAAATATGTGAGAGGAAGCCACAGGGAGGAGGGAGCAAGCTTGTTTTCTGCTTCCTTGGAGACTAGGATGCAAGGGAACAATGGCTTCAAACTACAAGAGAGGAGATTCCATCTGAACATTAGGAAGAACTTCCTGACTGTGAGAGCCGTTCAGCCTCCACCACCCGGAGTGTGGTGGAGGCTCCTTTGGAAGCTTTTAAGCAGAGGCTGGATGGCCATCTGTCAGGGGTGATTTGAGTGCAATATTCCTGCTTCTTGGCAGAATGGGGTTGGACTGGATGGCCCAGGAGGTCTCTTCCAACTCTTTGATTCTATGATTCTATGAAAAACCAACCTTTGAACTACACCATCGATATTTGTAACCAAAAGGATGTACGCTTTCCCTCATTTTGCCTAAGAGGAAGTATTTCTCTTTGCCGGAATAATCTTTGTTCAGCCCAGCCGGTTATTGAGCCGTCTTAGCTCAGTGGCTTGGCTCAATACTATCTTTCCAATGGAAGGGAGTTTTCCATCGAGCCAGGATTTCAAGTCACAGGCAATTAGGCAAAGTGGAGAGATTAACCGAGAGACGTAGGGCGAGTCTACACGGTAGAATAAATGCACTTTGAGGTCACTTTAATTGTGATGTCTCAATGCTATGCAATCCTGGACCCATAGCATTTTTTCTCTCTATTTGGAACAGCCTCCTGTTCATCACGGAAGGGGTGAATCTGGGCGTCTCCGTTGATGGAGTCGTAGTCGCTGAAGCTCTCCCTCTTCTATGATTAATATTTAATTTTTAATTTAACAGATAAGATGGGTTAATTTCCCAGATGTTAAGAGGACGGCGAGGAGGGGGAAACGGATCTTTGAAAACTTTTTCCAAAGAGAATATGTAACTTCCATCATTTCGAAGATGGAAACACCTGACCAAGCAATTAATAAGGAAGAATACAGGAAGTCCCCAAGCTATCTATCTATCTATCTATCTATCTATCTATCTATCTATCTATCTATCTATCTATCCATCCACTTACCTATCTACCTACCTACCTATCTACTTACCTACCTAACTACCTCTTGTGGTAGTTTCCTTGCTGCCTGTGGTCCTGTTCAGAAGATTCCACCTCACTTTCTGTCCCGGTGAGAATCGGATTTTGGAAAATTTGGCTTGTTATGGAAACAAGGATTTGAGAGAAAGCTTCAGTGGAGACCCCTTTTCCGCATTATGATAACTCTTTCAGGGGTTAATTTCCCTTCCGAGAGGTAGATTTCTCTCACATCTTGTTGTCTCATCCCTGTTCTTATCTACGAGGGTTGAATGAAAAGTAATGCTTCCCCCTTCGTAACTCCTCAACAGATGGCAGTACTGGTATGTGGCAGGTACTGGCTTGTTCAGTAGTCTCTTCTCTACAGTTCCATTTTGGTAGGAAGCCTTAGAATTGAATGGTTGTGTTGTTAAAATGCGAAGTATGGCACCCTGTGCAGACTTAGTCAATGCGACTTAAGCAATGTGCAGTCATTGAATTCTTGAGAGAAGAAGGTGTCACCCCAAAGGAGATCCATCAGAGAATGCAAGCTGTTGATGATGATTGT
The DNA here is from genome assembly GCF_037176765.1 of Anolis sagrei. Classification (NCBI taxonomy): domain Eukaryota; kingdom Metazoa; phylum Chordata; class Lepidosauria; order Squamata; family Anolidae; genus Anolis; species Anolis sagrei. The sequence continues at coordinate 10,425,619 of NC_090033.1, forward strand.
GTTGATGTGAGGACTGTGCGTCGTTAGGGGAGTAAGTTTAAAGATGTTGAGGTGGGAACATCTGACTTGCGAGACAAACAAAGAGTTGGACGTCCTGTGACAGAAACCACCGAGTTTCATGAGCAAAAGGTTGACTGATTGATTCAGGACAATCGTTATTTTGGTCTGAGAGAAATTTCAAGCATAATCGGCATTTCACAAGAACGTGGGGGTCACATTATTGCTTTGCTTGGCTATCGGAAGATCTGTGCATGATGGGTACACAGGACACTGTGCACAATGAGTACTCAGGGTACTGTGACAGCAACCACCATCGTCGTATCACTCAGAGAGAAATTTCAAGCATAATTGGTATTTCACAAGAACGTGGAGGTCACATTATTGCTTTGCTTGGCTATCGGAAGATCTGTGCACAATGGGTACTCAGGACACTGTGCACGATGGGTACTCAGGGTACTGTGACAGCAACCACTGAGTTTCATGAGCAAAAGGTCGACTGATTGATTCTGGATGATTGTCGTATCACTCAGAGAGAAATTTGAAGCATAATCGGCATTTCACAAGAATGTGTGGTTCACATTATTGCTTTGCTTGGCTATTGGAAGATCTGTGCACGATGGGTACTCAGAACACTGTGCACGATGGGTACTCAGGGTACTGTGACAGGAACCGTGACGGCTTCATTGTTGGCAGAAATGTATCCAATTGTCTGGTGATTATGTAGAAAAAAATGAATAGTTGTACTTAAAGATCACATGCGTGACCACATTTCTGTGTACGATCCCACATGATCTCTTCGAGCATCTGGAGAGGCTCTGCTTACGCTCCCACCTCCTTCGCAGGCGTGATTGGTGGGGACGAGAGAGAGGGCCTTCTCAGTGGTGGCCCCCCAACTCTGGAATGCGTTTCCCAGGGACATCAAACATGCCCCAACACTGGTAGTTTTTAGGAGGAGCCTGAAAACGTGGTTGTTCCAGTGTGCCTTCCCAGAATAAGGAAAACTCTCAGCAATATCCCCTCAAATCTGCACTTTACTACAGATTTAGGATTGACTGCGTTCCCTCATCTCTGAAAATCCTATCCCAGTTATATATATATATTCCATAAGAAGCATGTGGACAATTTCAACAGAAAGGAGGAAACCATGAAAATGAACAAAATCTGGCTACCAGTATTAAAAAACTCTAAATCACCTCTCAAAGAAAGATTCCCCCAGGCACTTCCAAGCCATCAAATGCTAATCAAGGTGGTCAGTTGAAACATTCACACCTAGCTCCAGCAGACAAAAGTCCTTTGTCCCACCCTGGTCTTTCCACAGATATATAAACCCATTTTCCTACTTCCAACAGACCTCACTACCTCTGAGGATGCTTGCCATAGTTGCAGGCGAAACGTCAGGAGAAAATGCCTCTAGAACATGGCCATATAGCCCGGAAAATCTACAACAACCCATTATTATTATGGATTATTTCTCCATTTGATTTATTAAAATATTCCCATCCAAACCCAAGTAACGCAGGTGGAGGCATTACTTTTCATTCAACCCTCGTATGAGTCAGATATTTGTAACTCTGGGACTATCTGCATACATTCTAGTAAAGGCTCGTTCTGCCCTTCCTTGCTTCCCCACAAATGTTTCATCCTGGCCATTTCCTTGTAGGTCTTCATCTAAAACGCTGGCGGCTTACATGACGAAGGGATAGCTTGAAATGAGCTCTCCGTGGTTCTGAATCTTCCCACTGAAGCAGATTCAGCACATTGGAGAGTCAATTTGAGCGAGCCAAAACTAGGACTGGATTCCTCGCCCTACCAAGCTGGGTCCGCCATTCATTCCTGTTGGAAATCTTTGCCACGACAATAGGTAAGATGGACCCATCACTGGAGTCTTGTCCCTTCCAGATTTCAAAGTTTCAATCCAAAGCAAAGCGCTCCTCATTGTGGACCGAAATCTGTCTCTTCTTCCAAGTTTCTGTGACACCGGCGAGGAAATTGCAGCCGAGCAGTGGGTCAGGCCCAGAGACTGTTTGGAGAGGAGACCGTTAATGAAGGCAGGGCTGGGACAATCGATGGTTTCTGACAGAGCGGTGACAGATGGGCCAATGGGACGGATTTAATATCCTCGTCTTCTCTTTCCCCGGCCCAGGGGCTCCGGAATTGATTGCATACATTACCGTTTTTGCTGCAGACGGCACTATTTCGTACTTCGTGGAATGAGCACTTTGGAGGAAATTCCTATCGGAACGCAACTGATTTTTTTAGAAGAGTAGGGATCTATAGTTTCCTGGGCAATGCTTCTACAGATATATGGTTGGCCTTCCATGTTAATGGATCTAACACTTATTGTGGATGAACACCACAACTGTCGGAACCCAGATGCCTTAAAGAGCCAGACACAGGAGTATTAAAGCAAAGTAAACAAGACTCAGAGACACTTGCTTCAGTGCCTCTGGTCAAAACTCAAAGTTTGCAGCAATTTGTAGCTTGAAAAACAAACTTGGAAAATAAACCGGATTAATCTGGCAAAAAATCCAGATTAAATAAGAGTTCTTCCAAAACACACCAAAATCACACAGTTCAAAGATAATGAGCAAACAAAGAGCCGTGAAGAGAAGCCGTCATCCAGAAGCAGTCCAAAGTCGAAGAAATCCCAGTTGAAAGTTCCAAAGTCCAAGTCAAGAAGAGGGGAAATCTGCACTTATGAGAATCCAACCGGTCGGTACACGAAGAAAGCAGCAACCTGCAGATCCAGGACCCAAGCCCAACAAGAAAGCGGCAGCGACAAGACCCAAGGCACGAAACCAACACTTTGCCTACTGCAAAGTTCTATCACTCCAGTGCCTTCATTTATCTTACAACTCATCATCCGATGATGAGCGGCCCTCCACCCCATCCTCATCACTATCAGCTGGTTTAGCCTCTACAGCTTAACGCCAATGCCCATCCCTCCAACTCTTCCACCTCTTGTCAAGACTTAGGTCTCCCCACGATTCCATGGTATCACCAGATTGCCAATCCCCGCCACTAGAAAACTCCGCAAAAGTGTCACTGGACGTTGGTTGAGTACACATATTCTGAATCTCCTGTACCTTGATCCAATCCAGTGGTTCCTCTTCATCCTCACTACTCCCAGACCCATCATTCCCAGAAAAACCCATTAAATCCTCTTCCTCTATAGGAGCAGTAAGTATGTCCCGGATCTTCTTTCTCTGACATTCCTCGTCTGACTCCTGCTCTCGAGTAATCCTCTTCATGCCTCTGTTACCATCTGAATCTCCTTCCTCCTCCTCACTCATTTCACTCTCGAAGAAACCTTCAAAGGATTCTTCATCAGTGGGTGACATAAGTATCTCCTGAATTCTCTTCCTTTGCTGCTCCTCATCTAACACCTGGTCGCTTTGTTTCTCTCCTCTACCACTTCTACTACCAGTTGTAGCGTTGCCAACAGACTCTACTACAATAACAACACTTTGACCTTCACTTTGCCTTCAGAGCCAATGTTATTATTTATTATTATTATTTATTTACAGTCTTTGTATACCGCTTTTCTCACCCCGAGGGGGACTCAAAGCGGTTTGCACATAAGTAATGGCAAAAATTAAATGCCAGTACAATTACAATTATACACTACAATTAGACATAAATCAAATTAAAAAATACATCCATGAGCAATGAAACAATCATTAAAACAATAAAACAGTCTCGTCCGTCGAATTGCCGTTCCAGTCATTATCTTTCCGAAATGCTGCATATATTTATGCAGCAGGGAGGGAGGGAGCGGATCTTACCTCATTTGGGAGTGTGTTCCATAGGCGAGGGGCCACAGCCGAGAAGGCCCTGTCTTTCGTCCCCGCCACGCGCATCTGTGCTGATGACGGGAGCGAGAGCAGGGCCTCCCCAGATGATCTTAGATTACGAGGTGGGGCATAGGGGTGGATGCGTTTGGACAAGTAAGCTGGGCCAGAACCGTATAGAGCTTTATAGGTCAAAACCAGCAGTTTGAATTGGGCTTGGAGATGGACCGGCAGCCAGTGGAGCTGGCATAGGAGGGGGGTGGTATGCTCCCTGTATGCTGCCCCAGTTAGTAAGGCCCTTGCTTACTAAACCTGGGAAGCTCCATGCTGGAGGTTAATGGTTTATGGTGATGATAAATATGAAGAAATGAATACAGATAGATTACTGCAACACGCTGTACGTGGGGCTGCCTTTGAAGATGGTTCGGAAACTTCAGTTAGTCTGGCTGCTGCCCGTTGAACTAACTGAAGTTTCAGAACCATCTTCAGAGGTAGCCCCATGTAGAGCGCGTTGCAATAATCTATCTGTCTTCATTTCTTCATATTTATCATCACCGTAAACCATTAACCTCCAGCATGGAGCTTCCCAGGTTTAGTAAGTAAGGGCCTTGCAAACTGCAATATGGAAGTAAGCATCCTTTTGATCCATGACAATGCAATGCTTATTGTTCTGATCTGGAGCAAAACTGCGCAATTTGGAGGCCTGAAAATCCTCATATGTCCCTCTGTGGCAGAAGTTGCGTTTGCCAATCCCTTCTGGGTTTTAGTCCAAACTTTAAGGGGGAATCTGGACCGAAAAACTCTGGAATGGATTCTTTATTCCGTTGATATGAAATCTGCACTAACTTTCTGTCCCCAACTTTTCTAAATGCCTTTTGGATTTGTTAAGAGAGAGGAAATGCATGGGATGCCGCCTGCAAAAATGACTAATATAAGGGAACATTGTAATCCTCTCTTGAGCTTTCCAGATAAGGTGGAATTTAAATCTAAACGGCGAGTAATACAGTGTAACCTCTTGTAATCTTGACCTTTCTTGTCTCGATCCTCCCAAGGCTTTATAACCAGCCACTGAAATATGCTCTTATCTTGACCCATTTTCGACATCCGTTTATTAATTGGTTTTGATCCAAATTACACACTTCACGATAGTCCCATGAAGGTAACTGGAGGTTTATCCAATCTTATGGTAAGGAAAAGTTACATTTCAAAGAAGTACAAGCTCACTTACGGAACATGAGAATGGGATTCCACTCATTAGTTCTTTCCTTCTTATTTTGGGAAGGGAGAAATGGCTTTCTTGAGTTGGCCAGGTTCAACCATGATAGGCTGAGGTCATAGAATCAGAATTGGAAGAGACTTCATGGGCCATCTAGTCCAACCCCATTCTGCCAAGAAGCAGGAATATTGCATTCAAAGCACCCCTGACAGATGGCCATCCAGCCTCTGTTAAAAACCCTCCAAAGAAGGAGCCTCCATCACACTCTAGGGCAGAGAGTTCCACTGCTGAACGGCTCTCATAGTCAGGAAGTTCTTCCTCATGTTCAGATGGAATCTCTTTTATTGTAGTTTGAAGCTATTGTTCCATGTTTTAGTCTCCAGGGAAGCAGAAAACAAGCTTGCTCCCTCCTCCCTGTGACTTCCTCTCACCTATTTCTACATGGCTATCATATCTCCTCTCAGCCTTCTCTTCTTCAGGCTAAACATGCCCAGCTCCTTAAGCCGCTCTTCATAAGACTTGTTCTCCAGACCCTTGATCATTTTAGTCGTCCAGCTTGTCAATATCTCTCTTCAATTGTGGTGCCCAGAATTGGACACAATATTCCAGGTGTGGTCTAACCAGAGCAGAATAGAGCATTGGGAGCATGACTTCCCTAGATCTAGACACTATACTCCTACTGATGCAGGCCAAAATCCCATTAGCTTTTTTTGCCGCCAGATTACATTGTTGGCTCATGTTTAACTTCCTGTCCACGAGGACTCCAAGATCTTTTTCACACGTACTGCTCTCAAGCCAGGCCTCATCCCCCATTCTGTATCTTTGCATTTTGTTTTTTTCTGCCTAAGTGGAGTATCTTGTATTTGTTACCGTTGAACTTCATTTTGTTAGTTTTGGTCAATCATCTCTCTCATCTGTTAAGATTGTTTTGAATCCTGGTCCTGTTCTCTGGAGTATTGGCTCTCTCTCCCAATTTGGTGTCATCTGCGAACTTGATGATCATGCCTTCCAACCCTTCATCTAAGTCATTAATGAAGATCCTGAACAGGACCGGGCCCAGGACGGAACCCTGTGGATAGCACTCCACTCGTCACTTCTTTCCAAGATGAAGAGGAAGCATTGGTGAGAATCACCCTCTGTTGTTGTTCATTCGTTCAGTCGTCTCCGACTCTTCGTGACCTCATGGACCAACGCCAGAGCTCCCTGTCGGCCGTCACCACCCCCAGCTCCTTCAAGGTCAGTCCAGTCACTTCAAGGATGCCATCCATCCATCTTGCCCTTGGTCGGCCCCTCTTCCTTTTGCCTTCCTCTTTCCCCAGCTTCATTGTTTTCTCTAGGCTTTGCTGTCTCCTCATGATGTGGCCAAACTACTTCAACTTTGTCTCTAGTATCCTTCCCTCCAACGAGCAGTCGGGCTTTATTTCCTGGAGGATGGACTGGTTGGATCTTCTCGCAGTCCAAGGCACTCTCAGAACTTTCCTCCAACACCACAGTTCAAAAGCATCTCTCTTCCTTCGCTCAGCCTTCCCTAAGGTCCAGCTCTCACATCCGTAGGTGACTACAGGGAATACCATGGCTTTGACTAGGCAATGGATCTTTGTTGCCAGTATGATGTCTCTACTCTTTACTATTTTATCGAGATATCACCCTCTGGGTTCGTCTATTTAATTAATTACAGATCCACCTAACCGTAGTTTTGCGGTCCATCCCTTGGTGGCCTTGCTCTCCAAAGCGACGCTGCCCACATCGAATACAAAAGCTTCCTTGGAACAATAGCTTTTCTTATTAGTTTATGGCACGGTAAACTCTCCTGACATTGACCCAATGATCTCCATTGGCACTTCAGGACTTCTGACCAGATTGAGGACTTATCTTGGTGAAGAACATGGCGAAGGTGAGAGCTCCAACCTTTCTGGCATCCATTCATCGTTTTTTGTTTCCCTGAAAAGCAAACAGGAGAAAGAAAGTGTAATTCGTTTTGGGTTAATCTCTGCGCATCCCGGGCAAGCGGAGCGGAAAAGTTGAGCGATAGATCAAAATCAGATTGCGGAGAAGATAGGGATTAAGAGGCACGAAAGAGGCTGTGCTAAGCATAGCAAAGCAAAGACTCTCCCCAATGGAGTGTCCCTGCTCAAGACAGGGAAACCCAACGGATGACTTCGGACAAGTTGTAGTAGTTTCTCAAAAGAAGCACGGCCAAGGGAACCCTACAATAGTGTTTCTCAACCTGGGGGTCGGGACCCCTGAGGGGGTCGCGAGGGGGTGTCGGAGGGGTTGCCAAAGACCATCATGATACACAGTATTTTCTGTTGGTCATGGGAGTTCTGTGTGCCAAGTTTGGGTCAATTCCATCTCTGGCGGAGTTCAGAATGTTCTTTGATTGTAGGTGAACTATAAATCCCAGCAACTACAACTCCCAAATGTCAAGGTCTATTTCCCCCAAACTCCAACAGTGTTCACATTTGGGCATATTGAGTATTCGTGCCAAGTTTATTCCAGATCTATCATTGTTTGAGTCCACAGTGCTTTCTGGAGATAGGTGAACTACAACTCCCAAGCTCAAAGCCAATGCTCACTTAACCCTTTCATTATTTTGTGTTGGTCATGGGCGTTCTGTGTGCCACGTTTGGGTCAATTCCATCTCTGGTCGAGTTCAGAATGCTCTTTGATTGTAGGTGAACTATAAATCCCAGCAACTACAACTCCCAAGGTCCAGAGAATGAAAATACATCCTGCCTATCAGATATTTACATGACGATTCATAACAGGAGCAAAATTACAATTATGAAGTAGCAACGAAAATAATTTTAGGGTTGGGGGTCACCACAACATGAGGAACTGTATTAAGGGGTCGCGGCATTAGGAAGGTTGAGAACCACTTCCCTACAAGATGGTCACCATACATTGGAGTCAACGTGAAGGCACAGAACAAGGGATCTTCTGGGTGATAGGACTTCAAGTCCTAGAAGATTTATGGGAACGATCATCTGGAATTCCTGGAGAATCCATGATCCTGTAACTCGGTTTGATGGAACGTGACCTTCCTTTTAAGTGGAGGGGCATCTACACCATAGTAGTTTGTGAACTTCAGAGACCAGAATCTGAATCTCTGCTCAATCAGTTGGGCAAGTCACATACTCTCGGCCTCAACTGTCTCGGTCTCCTTAGGTCTTAGGTTCTATACTGCCCTATACCTCAGGATTGTCTTCTTATCCCAGATTATCTGGCAGTGTAGACTCAAATACTCCAGTTCAACGCAGATAATCTGGGATCAGATCCTGGGTTATGGAGCAGTGTAGATCCAGCTACACATCCCCAGGTACACCACCACATAAAATCCAGATTATCTGCTGTGAATTGGATTATATGTCAGTGTAGACTCACATAATCCAGTTCAAAGCAGATAATCTGGACTATTTGATAATCTAGATTAAATGGCAGTGTAGATCCAGCTGTAGTTTATCCTAATTTATCTCTTCGGGCATCAATAAACTTATGCCACAATCTGGACGATAACAAACCAAAATTACAATCCCACCTTATCTGGCAGTGTAGACTCAAATACTCCAGTTCAACGCAGATAATCTGGGATGAGATCCTGGGTTATGGAGCAGTGTAGATTCAGCTGTAGGCCCCATGTACACCACCACATACAATCCAAATTATCTTCTGTGAACTGGATTATATGGTAGCAAAGACTCACATAATCCAGTTCAAAGCAAATAATCTGGACTATTTGATAATCTGGATTAAAGGGCAGTGTAGATCCAGATGTAGTTTATCCTAATGTATCTCTTTGGGGATCTCAGTTATCAATAACCTTACGCCACAATCTGGACAATAACAAACCAAAACGACAATTCCAGATTATCTGCGTCAAATGCTCCAGTTCATCGCAGATAATCTGGGATGAGATCCTGGGTTATGGAGCAGTGTAGATCCAGCTGTAGGTCCAAGGTACACCACCACATAAAATCCAGATTATCTGCTGTGAATTGGATTATATGTCACTGGACTATTTGATAATCTGGATTAAATGGCAGTGTAGATCCAGCTGTAGTTTATCCTAATGTATCTCTTTGGGCATCTCAGTTATCAATAACCTTACGCCACAATATGGACAGCAACAAACCAAAATTACAATTTCAGCAAAGACGAATCTTCCCGACGAACAAAAATTATGGGGAAATGTCAGGTTTTACAATGTATTGTAATGTAATATAGCTGAGTCATGCACTGCTAATAGGCTTCTATTGGAAATGCCGAGTCATGCATTAACTGTATATAGGGAATCGTTTGGGGAATGTGTTCTGGCCTAGTCCAGGTGATTGTGAATGATGTAATCCTGGGTTTGAGTTAAGTCAATGAGTTGGGAACTAATCAGAGATTGCTATGTGCAATTGCATAGAATTGTATATAAGGAAGTCATGTACAGTGTGTATCTCTCCTTGTGCTGTGATGTTGTTTGTCGAAGGCTATATGTAATTAAAAGAACCTGTCTGCTAAGACAAGATATAACTGTATGCTGTGGTAAGTTTGTAATGTCATCTAGGGCAGTCCTCCTTCTCCTCTCTCCGGTTGGCCCTCCGGTTTGTGTCCGAATGGAGCCTGAGCCCTTGGGAGAGGCACGTCTATAATCTCGCCCTGAGAAGAGTGAGTGTTCTGGGCCCAACGTGGGCTCTCCAGAGGTTTCCTCTATTGAAAGACATGGATGGGGTTTCACCTGTCTTGTGTTTGCCTCTCCCTCAGCCAGGAGAAGGAACTCATTATCATTATTATTATTATCATTATTATTATTACTACCCATCCCCTGCCACGCATTGATGTGGCCCAGTCTCTCTCTCTCTCTCTGTGTGTGTGTTTTGTATGTGGTTTTATGTGTTCTTGTGGGGTTCCTCAGGGTTCAATATTGTCTCCCATGTTGTTTAACATCTACATGAAGCCGCTGGGTGAGATCATCCGGAGTTTTGGAGTTCGATGTCATCTGTACGCGGATGATGTCCAACTCTGTCACTCCTTCCCACCTGCTACTAAGGAGGCTGTCGAGGTCCTGAACCGGTGCTTGGCCGTTGTGATGGTCTGGATGGGGGCGAACAAATTGAAATTGAATCCAGACAAGACTCCTGGTCAGTCGCAAGGCCGAACAGGGTATAGGGTTACAGCCTGTGTTGGACGGGGTCGCACTCCCCCTGAAGACGCAGGTTCGCAGTTTGGGTGTGACCCTGGACTCATCGCTGAGCCTGGAACCCCAGGTTTCGGCGGTGACCAGGGGAGCATTCGCACAGTTAAAGCTTGTGCGCCAACTGCGACCGTACCTTGGGAAGTCTGACTTGGCCACAGTAGTCCACGCTCTGGTTACATCCCGTTTAGACTACTGCAACACTCTCTACGTGGGGTTGCCTTTGAAGACGGCTCGGAAGCTCCAATTAGTCCAACGGTCGGCAGCCATGATACTAACTGGAGCGGAGCGCAGGGAGCACACAACTCCTCTGCTGCACCAGCTCCACTGGCTGCCGATATGCCACCGGGCTCAATTCAAAGTGCTGGCGTTGGCCTTTAAAGCCCTAAACGGTTCTGGCCCAACTTACCTATCCAAACGTATCTCGGCCTATCAGCCCACCAGGACCCTAAGATCTTCTGGGGAGGCCCTGCTCTCTATCCCGCCTGCTTCACAGGTGCGGCTGGCGGGGACGAGAGACAGGGCCTTTTCTGTGGTGGCCCCTCGACTATGGAACGCCCTTCCCATGGAGGTAAGATCAGCCCCCTCACTGATGGTGTTCTGAAGAAGATTAAAAACCTGGATGTTCGGACAGGCATTTGGTTAATTCGGTGCAATGAATGTGATGATTAAAGGATTGGTAATATGGATGACGAAACTGGATCACGATTTTAGTCAGGAGATGCATTGGATTGTTATTGATGTACCAATATTGTGTATTATGTTTTTATGGTTTTAAATTGTATACTGTTGACTATTGTATTTGGTATTTTGTTGTAAACCGCGTTGAGTCGCCAGCTAGGCTGAGAAACAGCGGTATACAAGTATAGTAAATAAATAAATAAATAAATAAATAAATAAATAAATAAATAAATAATATGTGTGTATACTAGCCGTCCCCTGCTACGCGTTGCTGTGCCCACATGGGGGTTCTGTATGGGAGGTTTGGCCCAATTCTATCGTCGGTGGGGTTCAGAATGCTCTGTGATTGTGGACAGGAGCAGAACTCAAAACGATCTTGACAGATTAGAGAGATGGGCCAAAACTAACAAAATGAAGTTCAACAGGGACAAATGCACTTTGGCAGGAAAAACTAAACGCAAAGATACAGAATGGGGGACAATGCCTGGCTCGAGAGCAGTACTTGTGAAAAAGATCTTGGAGTCCTCGTGGACAACAAGTTAAACATGAGCCAACAATGTGATGTGGCGGCAAAAAAAGCCAATGGGATGTTGGCCTGCATCAATAGGAGCCTAGTGTCTAGATCTAGGGAAGTCATGCTACCCCTCTATTCTGCTTTGGTTAGACCACACCTGGAATATTGTGTCCAATTCTGGGCACCACAATTCAAGAGAGATATTGACAAGCTGGAATGTGTCCAGAGGAGGGCGACTAAAATGATCAACGGTCTGGAGAACAAGCCCTATGAGGAGCGGCTTAAGGAGCTGGGCATGTTTAGCCTGAAGAAGAGAAGGCTGAGAGGAGACATGATAGCCATGTATAAATATGTGAGAGGAAGCCACAGGGAGGAGGGAGCAAGCTTGTTTTCTGCTTCCCTGGAGACTAGGACGCAATGGAACAATGGCTTCAAACTACAAGAAAGGAGATTCCATCTGAACATGAGGAAGAACTTCCTGACTGTGAGAGCCGTTCAGCAGTGGAACTCTTTGCCACAAAGTGTGGTGGAGGCTCCTTCTTTGGAAGCTTTTAAACAGAGGCTGGATGGCCATCTTTCAGGGGTGATTTGAATGCAATATTCCTGCTTCTTGGCAGAATGGGGTTGGACCGGATGGCCCATGAGGTCTCTTCCAACTCTTTGATTCTATGATTCTATGTGCTCAAGTGTACGTAAAAGGTTCCAGAGTGACTGCAGATTGTGGGAGCAGTTGACTGAAAATACTGTGGAGGAAGAAGCTACTGGAAAGCACTGAAGTTGTGCAACTGATCTGCGGCTGAATTGTGAAATTAATCTCAACAGGAAAATAGGATTGGAGAGTGTTGTCTTCTGCAAATCCCAAAGAGATCTGAAAGCCTAGATTTCGGCAATCAAACAAATATCTTCCCGACGGTGGTATGTATTATAAGCAATCCTTTCCAGAATGGGGCAAAACAGGGAGGAAGTTGGCCTTTTTTGCTCCTCTTTCAATCTCTCCGTCTTGAAGCCATCACCTTCTCCTCGGTGACACATGAGGAGATGTCAAGGAGGTGATGGATAGCCCAAGCGCTCCAAGGAATGAATTGCAGCCATTCCCTTTAAACCAGAAAGAGTGAAGAGGGAGATGGGGAATTGCTCGCCCAGATTGCAAAATTAACTCCAAAGCAGGAGTTGGGTTCAACCAATCAGGCTTCTCCGAAGAAGGATGGTGATAGATAGCTAGATAGAGGCGTGCAACCTCTCTGTGTCTGGAGCAGCAGAGAAAAAGGATCCGCTATATGCAAACCCATCCAGTTTTCCCCTTATGGAGTTGATCCATCCAGGGGTGTTCCCTTTAGAAATTGCTAGATCCTTCAACTCAACTGGACTCAAGTTGACTCGTAACTGCAATCGTGAATTCACTGATATTTCATATATTATCTCCACATCACGTTGGTTGTTAGCCGGAGAAGATACTTTTAATTACAAAAATGTGAGTCAAGCACTGAAAGGGTTAAATGGATGCAATGGTTCAGCAAAGGCTGCAGTTCAATATAAGCAGGTGTGCCTGCAGCTTAGAAGCCATCAGTCTGAGGTAAACCTCAGTGGGAGAAAGGTCTCAGTCTGTGAGAAGGCCTCACAGTGGGAGAAAGATTGCAGTCTGTGAGGACTCACAGTGGGAGAAAAGTCTCAGTCTGTGAGAAGGCCTCACAGTGGTAGAAAGGTCTCAGTCTGTGAGAAGGTCTCACAGTGGGAGAAAGGTCTGTGAGGAGACCCCACAGTGGGAGAAAGATCGCAGTCTGTGAGGCCTCACAATGGGAGGAAAGTCTCAGTCTATGAGAAGGCCTCAAAGTGTGAGGTAAGCCTTAGTCTGTGTGGTAGGTCTCCCAGTGTGAGGTTGGCCTTAGTCTGTGAGGTAGGTCTCCCAGTGTGAGGTTGGCCTTAGTCTGTGAGAAGGCCTCACAGTGGGAGAAAAGTCTCAGTCTGTAAGAAGGCCTCACAGTGGGAGAAAGGTTTCAGTCTGTGAGAAGGCCTCACAGTGGGAGAAAAGTCTCAGTCTGAAAGAAGGCCTCACAGTGGGAGAAAGGTCTCAGTCTGTGAGAAGGCCTCACAGTATGAGGTTGGCCTTAGTCTGTGAGAAGGCCTCACGGTGGGAGAAAAGTCTCAGTCTGTGAGAAGACTCCACAGTGAGAGAAAGATCGCAGTCTGTGAGGCCTCACAGTGGGAGAAAAGGCTCAGTCTGTGAGAAGGCCTCACAGTGTGAGGTAGGCTTTAGTCTGTGAGAAGGCCTCATAGTGGGAGAAAAGTCTGAGTCTGTGAGAAGACCCCACAGTGGGAGAAAGATTGCAGTATGTGAGGCCTCACAGTGAACGAAAAGTCTCGGTCTGTAAGAAGGCCTCACAGTGGGAGAAAGGTCTCAGTCTGTGAGAAGGCCTCACAGTGTGAGGTAGGCCTTAATCTGTGAGAAGGCCTCACAGTGGGAGAAAAGTCTTACTCTGTGAGACGATCCGACAGTGGGAGAAAGTCTGTGAAGCCTCATAGTGGAAGAAAAGTCTCAGTCTATGAGAAGGCCTCAAAGTGTGAGGTAAGCCTTAGTCTGTGTGGTAGGTCTCCCAGTGTGAGGTTGGCCTTAGTCTGTGAGGTAGGTCTCCCAGTGTGAGGTTGGCCTTAGTCTGTGAGAAGGCCTCACAGTGGGAGAAAAGTCTCAGTCTGTAAGAAGGCCTCACAGTGGGAGAAAGGTTTCAGTCTGTGAGAAGGCCTCACAGTGGGAGAAAAGTCTCAGTCTGAAAGAAGGCCTCACAGTGGGAGAAAGGTCTCAGTCTGTGAAAAGGCCTCACAGTATGAGGTTGGCCTTAGTCTGTGAGAAGGCCTCACGGTGGGAGAAAAGTCTCAGTCTGTGAGAAGACTCCACAGTGAGAGAAAGATCGCAGTCTGTGAGGCCTCACAGTGGGAGAAAAGGCTCAGTCTGTGAGAAGGCCTCACAGTGTGAGGTAGGCTTTAGTCTGTGAGAAGGCCTCATAGTGGGAGAAAAGTCTGAGTCTGTGAGAAGACCCCACAGTGGGAGAAAGATTGCAGTATGTGAGGCCTCACAGTGAACGAAAAGTCTCGGTCTGTAAGAAGGCCTCATAGTGGGAGAAAGGTCTCAGTCTGTGAGAAGGCCTCACAGTGTGAGGTAGGCCTTAATCTGTGAGAAGGCCTCACAGTGGGAGAAAAGTCTTACTCTGTGAGACGATCCGACAGTGGGAGAAAGTCTGTGAAGCCTCATAGTGGAAGAAAAGTCTCAGTCTATGAGAAGGCCTCAAAGTGTGAGGTAAGCCTTAGTCTGTGTGGTAGGTCTCCCAGTGTGAGGTTGGCCTTAGTCTGTGAGGTAGGTCTCCCAGTGTGAGGTTGGCCTTAGTCTGTGAGAAGGCCGAGTGTGAGAAGGCCTGGTGTGAGAACCTTTGGCAAAAGAAGCCCCAGGTTGAAGGCCTTGTGTGTAAAACTGTGTGTAAAGCTATTGTATGAAGCTACTGTGAAAAGTTCACTACGAGAAGAAGCTCTGTGAGAGCGAAGCTGTTTATCTGCATAAGAAAGAAGTAAAGAAGGAAATATAAAGAACTTTATTGGTGTTATAGAAGCTTTGTTCTTGTAAATAGTTCAACCAAATTATTTTACTACAAAGAAAAGCCTCCTACGGAAGAGATAGCATTTGGTCTGTGTGTTGGGTCACACTGCTGCTAATAAGTTCCTCTGCTGTGCATTTATGAGGAGGGTCTTCTGTTAATAAGCCCACTCGCCATAAAACACATCTCCATAAATAAAAGCTGGAGTTTGGCTTCCCTTGTGGGTTTTCGTGTTAGCAGATGCGAGAGTGTGGATCCCTCCCAATTTTAATTCCCATTTCCAAGCAAAACACGCCACCGCCAAATTCATGATTTCCATCTTGCGGGGAGAGCCGTTGATTCCCCCGGCGCGTCACCCCTCTTGGCCTACTTTCTGTCGGCTTAACATCCCCCCAAGGTCTCTATTAGCCGAGAAGCGGTGACGTGTTTGGCGCCGTTCACACCGAATTCTGATGAAGGCAGGGAACAGTCAGCGGAACAGATGCGTCTGATGGGGAGAGCAGCTGGAGGAATATATCCAAGGCAAAGGGAGGAAGCCAGGATAATCCACAACTCCACGCCATTGCAACGTGAAAGCAGGAGGACGGAGGAAGGTGAGAAAGGAATCAGTTCATTCGAAATCTGGACTTACTCAAAAGGCAAATGAATGCACCCAAGAGCAAATCAAGGCAGAATTCCCCTTATTAGCCAAGATGACTGAGCTTAGGCTGCTGTACCTTGGACAAATCCTGGGAAGACATGACCCATTAGACAAGACCATCATGCTTGAGAAAGTTGGAGGCAGCAGCAAAAGAGGAAAACTATATAGCAGGTGCATGGTCTCCATCAAGGAATGGCCACCCTGATTTTGCAAGACCTGAGCAGAACTGTTGATGATTTGGAGGTCTCCCACACAAAGGTTCTCCATAAGTTAAGTCAACTTGACTCAGTGAAAGAAGTCATGGCTGCCATGAGGTTGAGAGATGTGAGCGGAACTGTTGACAATTTGGAGGTCTCCCACACATAGGTTCTCCATAAGTTGAAGTCAACTTGACTCAGTGAAAGATGCCATGGCTGCCATGAGGTTGAGAGATCTGAGCAGAACTGGTGATGATTTGGAGGTCTCCCACACATAGGTTCTCCATAAGTTAAGTTAACTTGACTCAGTGAAAGAAGTCATGGCTGCCATGAGGTTGAGAGATCTGAGCAGAACTGTTGACGATTTAGATGTCTCCCACCCATACGTTCTCCATAAGCTGAAGTCAACTCGATTCAGTGAAATACATTATGGCTGCCATGAGGTTGAGAGATCTGAGCAGAACTGGTGATGATTTGGAGGTCTCCCACGCATAGGTTCTCCATAAGTTAAGTCAACTTGACTCAGTGAAAGAAGTCATGGCTGCCATGAGGTTGAGAGATCTGAACAGAACTGGTGATGATTTGGAGGTCTCCCACACATAGGTTCTTCATAAGCTGAAGTCAACTTGACTCAGTGAAAGAAGTCATGGTTGCCATGAGGTTGAGAGATCTGAGCAGAACTGTTGACGTTCTCCTCCCACCCATACGTTCTCCATAAGCTGAAGTCAACTTGACTCAGTGAAAGAAGTCATGGCTGCCATGAGGTTGAGAGATCTGAGCAAGACTGTTGAGGATACAGGAGACTTGAGAGTTCTCTCATTAATACGTCTAGCATAAGATAAAGTCTACTTCAAAGGGGAAGAAGGAAGGAAGAAAGAAAGGAAGGGAGGAAGAGAGGGAGGGAGAAGGGGAAGGAGAGAGGGAGAAAAAGTGGAGAATGAGAAGGAAATGGAGAAGGAAGAGCAGGAAGGAAGGAAGGAAGGAAGGAAGGAAGGAGAAGGGGAGGTTCAAAGTGGAGGGAGAGAAGAGAGGAAGAAGGAAAGAAGGGAAGAAGAAAGAAAAGAGGGAGGAGAAGGAAAGGAGGAGAAGAAGAGAAAGGAAAGAAAGAAATGGAGGGAGAAGAAGGAAGGGAAGGTTGAAGGAGAGGAAGGAAGGGGAAATAAGGAGGGAGGGTGAAGGAAAGATGTATGGCTCTTGAGATTCGACTCCCCTGATTGCTTATGCATCGCCTCCTGCTTTCCCTGCTTGTTCAGCCATCAATCTCTTCTATCTCTCCTTCTGACGCAGGCCTCTTCCACTCCCAGCATCTCCAGCTCGCATGTAAAATAAAAAAAATATGTGTTATGGCTCCAATCTCGGGAATGAAAGTCAACACCGAACCGTCGCCCTTATCTCCAGCTTTAAGAAGCCAAGCAGGCAGGCGCTCAAGGGCCTTCCCTGCACTTTCTCTGGCAGAACTTGACTGACTCCGAGATCTGCCCAGATTTCAAAGCCGAGAGTCTCTGGAGCCGACACGTTGCCAGCCTGAAATCCCCTTCCCTGCAAGGATGAGTCTTTTAATGGCCTATTAAGGGGAGATGGAGCTCCCGTCCTTATAACTGGAGGGCCGACGGAAAGAAATTGGAGGAGAGTAGACGCAAATCTGTTGCCTTGCCTTTTGCAACACTGGCTCAGGAAAAAGATTCATCTCCTTTTCCATCTTCTGAAACTTGGTCTCTTCCAGACCTAATTACAAGCCAAAGTTCATTGTGTGCCATCCCAGGGATGTTTAGAATGGCAAATGTTCCTTGCAATAAACAGGCGAGAAATATCTCTATCACTCTCACCCTGAGTTGAAGAGACCACTGAGTTGATGGGGTTTATCAATTGACCCGTCGTTCCGTGTGTCACCCATATGGGTTGCTGTGAGCAAAAGGGCTTCGTTGTGGTCTCCAAAGTTGAGGTCACACCAAAACCACACTATCTCTTATAACATAGAGATCATGAAAATCCCATTATTCTGACTTGTAGGGCAGCAGCTGCTGTAAGCGACAGGGCTCTGTATAGAATGACGCTCATTTGCCTTGAGTTGAGGAGACCCACTGAACTGATGGGGTTTATCAACTGACCCGTTGTTCCACGTGTCTCCCATATGGGTTGCTGTGAGCAAAAGGGCTTCGTTGTGGTCTCCAAAGTTGAGGTCACACCAAAACCACATTATCTCTTATAACATAGAGATCATGAAAATCCCATTATTCTGACTTGTAGGGCAGCAGCTGCTGTGAGTGACAGGACTCTGTATAGAATGACGCTCATTTGCCTTGAGTTGAGGAGACCCACTGAACTGATGGGGTTTATCAACTGACCCGTTATTCTACGTGTCTCTCATATGGGTTTCTGTGAGCAAAAGGGCTCTGTTGTGGTCTCCAACGTTGAAGTCACACCCACATCACACTATCTCCTATAACATAGGGATCATGAAAGTCCCATTACTCTGACTTGTAGGGCAGCAGCTGCTGTGAGCGACGGGGCTCTGCATGGTCTCCAGAGTCTTAATCCAACACCTAAGTTCTCTGTGTGTCATCCCACAAATGTTTAGATTGTCAAATGTACCTTACAACAAACAGGCAAGAAATATCTCTATCTATCACTCTCATCCTGAGTTCATGGGGTTTATCAACTGACCTGTCATTCCGTGTGTCTCCCATATGGGTTGCTGTGAGCAAAAGGGCTCTGTTGTGGTCTCCAAAGTTGAGGTCACACCCAAATCACACTACCGCCTATAACATAGGGATCATGCAAATCCCATTATTCTGACTTGTAGGGCAGCAGCTGCTGTGAGCGACAGGGCTCTGTATAGAATGACGCTCATTTGCCTTGAGTTGAGGAGACCCACTGAACTGATGGGTTTATCAACTGACCCGTTGTTCTACGTGTCTCCCATATGGGTTGCTGTGAGCAAAAGGGCTCTGTTGTGGTCTCCAACGTTGAAGTCACACCCACATCACACTATCTCCTATAACATAGGAATCCTGAACGTCGCATTACTCTGACTTGTAGGGCAGCAGCTGCTGTGAGCGACAGGGCTCTGCATGGTCTCCAGAGTCTTAATCCAACACGTAAGTCCTCTGTGTGTCATCCCAGGGATGTTTAGATTGTCAAATGTTCCTTGCAACAAACAGGCTAGAAATATCTCTTACCTATCATTCTTGGAATCAAGACTATTCGCCTTGAGTTGAAAAGACCCACTGAATTGATGGGGCTTATCAACCAAGTCATCCATGTGTCTCTCTTATGGGTTGCTGTGAACAAAAGGACTCTGTTGTGGTCTACAAAGTTGAAGTTACACCCAAATCACACTACCTCCTGAGTCCCATTACTCTGACTTGTAGGGCAGCAGCTGCTGTGAGCGACCGGGCTCTGTATGGTCTCCAGAGTCTTAATCCAATGCCTAAGAAGAGAAATGAAAATGATTCACTGGGATTACAGAAATTCCCATTGTGAATTATTCCTAACTGGACAAGTGGATGGACGATGGGTGCATTGGCACCCTGAGGAAACCGCTTCCAGTAACAAGTAAGGCATGTCCATACCCGGCTGGGTGGGGATTCTGGGAGTTGTAGTCCTCCAAAATTGTTCTTTCCCAAGCTTCCTCCTGCGAGAACCCCACTTTCCACGCGATCCGCTTCCTCTGCTTCGCCTCCTTCTGCGATCGAGACGGGTCCCATCCGCCTCCTCCCATCCAATCATGCCACTTCTCCGTTTCACAATATTCCGAGATTGAATTAGCTCCCCGCTGGTAGCATAATTCTAATTGTTTTCAGACACATTTCCCAATGAAGCCCTCATTAGCCCGAGCCGCTAAATCGGAAGCGAACGGAAGGAGGAAGGTCGACTGTCTCTCTGACACCAGCAATGAAGAATTACACTCATCTCCTAGGCTTCCTTTGGGATACCTTCCCATTCCTCCGCCTGCTGTTCGAAAATCCTTGCCCTCCTCCTTTCTTGATTTTTCACCTCAACCAACTCAGAAAACTGTTTTTTGATGCAAAAGGTGAAGAGGACCAATGCATGGACATGGGGCGACCATTCTTGCAAAGCCCAATCCAAACTGGTGGCCTCATTGTCAATGAATCTTGGAAGCTCAGCAGGTTCAGGCCTGCTTGGAAGCTCAGCAGGTTCAGGGTGAAGACTTGAATAGGGGTCCATTGATGAATACCAGGTAACACAGGCTCTATTTCAGAGGAAGGGACTAGTAGCCCCTCCCTCACGTTTTCCATTGCCTAAGAAAACCCTATTAACTCAGTAGGGCCACCATAAGCCAACTGAAGAAACTCAGACATATCGTTGACTCAAGTAAGTTCAATACTATGGATAACTCCATTTACCAAGTCCGATCATGGGTTCCTCCAGAATTTTTGGGGCTTCAAGCCCTACCTGGAGATACTTTGACCAGACCTTCGGCATAAGACTATAGAAAACTGCCATACATTGACTCAGACCTAAGGCGTGTCTTGATAAGTCAACTCAATGGTCAATTCTTGACTTTCAGTTGGGTTTCAAGCACAGATATCTTTCCCAGCCTTATTTGGAGATGCCAATGGGAATCCAAGCGTTGATTGAGAAAGGCTCCTTAAGATGTATGGTCTACCTAGCACAGATAACTTTCCTGCTTGTGAATCGAAACATGGCATGATAGGAAGCCTCCTTAGATGTATGGCCTACCTACCACAGACATCTTTTTAGCTCTGCTTGGGGATATCAACTGGAATCAAAACATGGGGTGATAGAAAGACTCCTTAGATGTATGATCCACCCAGCTGAGATATCTTTCCTGCTTGAAGATGCATGTGGGAATCGAAACATGGCATGACAGGAAGCCTCCTTAGATGTATGGTCTACCTACCACAGACATCTTTTTAGCTCTGCTTGGGGATATCAATTGGAATCAAAACATGGGATGACAGAAAGACTCCTTAGATGTATGGTCCACCAAGCTGAGATATCTTTCCTGCTTGAAGATGCATGTGGGAATCGAAACATGGCATGATAGGAAGCCTCCTTAGATTTATGGCCCACCTAGCACAGATATTTTTTAGCTCTGCTTGGGGATATCAATTGGAATCAAAACATGGGATGATAGAAAGACTCCTTAGATGTATGGTCCACCAAGCTGATATATCTTCCGTGCTTGAAGATGCATGTGGGAATCGAAACATGGCATGACAGGAAGCCTCCTTAGATGTATGGTCCACCTAGCACAGATATATATTTTTAGCTCTGCTTGGAGATATCAATTGGAATAAAAACATGGGATGACAGAAAGACTCCTTAGATGTATGGTCCACCAAGCTGAGATATCTTTCCTGCTTGAAGATACATGTGGGAATCAAAACATGGCATGATAGGAAGCCTCTTTAGATGTATGGCCCACCTAGCAAAGATATCTTTCTTAGCCCTTCTTGGGGATATCAATGGGAATCGAAACATGCATGATAGGAAGCCTCCTTAGATGTACAGATCAGACAGCACAGATATCTTTCCCAGCCTTATTTAGAGATGCCAATGAGAATCAAAGCATGGGATGAATAAGAAGCCTCCTTAGATGTATGGGCCACTTAGCACAGATATCTTTATGAGCCTTATTTGGAGATGCCAATGAGAATCAAAGCATGGGATGAATAGGAAGCCTCCTTAGATGTACGGTCCGCCTAGGAGAGCTATCTTTCCCCCTTGGAGATGCCAATGGGAATCGAAACATGGCATAATAGGAAGCCTCCTTAGATGTATGGCCTACCTAGCACAGACATCTTTTTAGCTCTGCTTGGGGATATCAATTGGAATCAAAATATGGGATGATAGAAAGACTCCTTAGATGTATAGCCCACCTAGCACAAATATCTTTCTTAGCCCTGCTTGGGGATATCAATGGGAATCGAAACATGCATGATAGGAAGCCTCCTTAGATGTACGGATCACACAGCACAGATATCTTTCCCAGCCTTATTTGGAGATGCCAATGGGAATCAAAGCATGGGATGAATAAGAAGCCTCCTTAGATGTATGGGCCACTTAGCACAGATATCTTTCCCAGCCTTATTTGGAGATGCCAATGAGAATCAAAGCATGGGATGAATAGGAAGCCTCCTTAGATGTACGGTCTGCCTAGGAGAGCTATATTTCTTGCTTGAAGATGCATGTGGGAATCGAAACATGGCATGATAGGAAGCCTCCTTAGATGTAGGGCCTACCCAGCACAGATATATTTTTTAGCTCTGCTTGGGGATATCAATTGGAATCAAAACATGGGATGATAGAAAGACTTCTTAGATGTATGGTCCACCAAGCTGAGATATCTTTCCTGCTTGAAGATGCATGTGGGAATCAAAGCATGGGATGAATAGGAAGCCTCCTTAGATGTACAGACCGCCTAGGAGAGCTATCTTTCTTTCTTGGAGATGCCAATGGGAATCGAAACATGGCATGATAGGAAGCCTCCTTAGATATACAGCCCACCTAGCAGAGATATCTTTCCCAGGCTTTTTTGGAGATGCCAATAGGAATTGAAACATAGTATGATGGGAAGTTTCCATAGACCTAGGGCAATTCTTGGTGTTGCTCCTAGTTGTGTTGCTCCTAGTGGTCCCCATCCAGGCTTAGCTTCCAAACTGAGATGATATTTGCAATTCAGGGCAGTCTGTTGGAACGATGCAGCAGCGTCCCTTCCATATCGACTGCCTTCTGCCTCTCGTTGCTTCATATGCGGCTGAGCTGGGTTCCCCAGAGACTCCTGTCTGTGAATTGCAATCCGTGCTCAGATTCCCGGGGAAGCCAGGCATTCAATGGGCCCTTATGGGGTTTGCTTCCATTTGCTACAGCTCAGTGACTCTCTCCGAGGGATGTAGCTGTTGACAGATGGATTTCTTTCTTTTTCTCAGTCAGAGGAAGCCTAAATCAGCCTGGAAGCCAGCGAAGAATTTGAGCTTTCTCCCTGCATTGTGCAATATCGGTGAATGAGGGAAAGGGGGCTAGTCCCACAGAGTGTTTTCTTTGCCAAGGAACGGAATGTGTTTTTCCTCCGAGTTTTTCATCCGTAGGGACACAATAAATCAAAGCACATAACAACAAACAGCAGGCCGCTGTTTTCGAAAAGCCCACGCAATGAGAAAAGAGTTAGCTATAGATCTGCAACCAGCCGGAGGGGAGAAAGGGAGAGTTTAATTACTTATGAATCCATTGATTTGCTGCTATTTCGAGAGCATCCAACGAGACCAGATAGGAACAAAAAATCGGGGAAAACCCATCTCTTTATCTATCGCTGGTTGGGATAAGAGAGGCTTATGGATGGACCAAAGCGGGACCGAACCCCTGATTGAACAGGAGGAAATGAGCAGAAATGGAAAGAAAGCGGAGATCTGCATCTACACCAGTGGTTCCCAACCTTCCTAATGCCGTGACTTCTCAATACAGTTCCTACTGTTGTGGATACTGCTTATGATACTGTCAACCACCGCCTCCTCCTGAGAAAAATGTATAATATCACAAAGTGGTGATGGCACAATCATGCATCTACGCTGATGATCGTGCCATCACCACTCAAGGAAATCAGCTACAAAACAGGAGCTTTTTTTGTTGAGTTCCAGGGCCAGAGAAGCAGATGGCGGAAACAGAAGAACGGCCTGCCTCATGGAAGCGTGCTTGCTCCATCCATGTTCAACATCTACACAAATGACCAGCCACTGCCAGAAGGGACAGAGAGCTTCATCTATGCTGATGATCGTGCCATCACCGCTCAAGGAAATCAGCTACAAAACAGGAGCTTTTTTGTTGAGTTCCAGGGCCAGAGAAGCAGATGGCGGAAACAGAAGAACGGCCTGCCTCAGGGGAGCGTGCTTGCTCCATCCATGTTCAACATCTACACAAATGACCAGCCACTGCCAGAAGGGACAGAGAGCTTCATCTATGCTGATGATTGTGCCATCACCGCTCAAGGAAATCAGCTACAAAACAGGAGCTTTTTTTGTTGAGTTCCAGGGCCAGAGAAGCAGATGGCGGAAACAGAAGAACGGCCTGCCTCAGGGGAGCGTGCTTGCTCCATCCATGTTCAACATCTACACAAATGACCAGCCACTGCCAGAAGGGACAGAGAGCTTCATCTATGCTGATGATCGTGCCATCACCACTCAAGGAAATCAGCTACAAAACAGGAGCTTCTTTGTTGAGTTCCAGGGCCAGAGAAGCAGATGGCGGAAACAGAAGAACAGCCTGCCTCAGGGGAGCGTGCTTGCTCCATCCATGTTCAACATCTACACAAATGACCAGCCACTGCCAGAAGGGACAAAGAGCTTCATCTATGCTGATGATCGTGCCATCACCACTCAAGGAAATCAGCTACAAAACAGGAGCTTCTTTGTTGAGTTCCAGGGCCAGAGAAGCAGATGGCGGAAACAGAAGAACAGCCTGCCTCAGGGGAGCGTGCTTGCTCCATCCATGTTCAACATCTACACAAATGACCAGCCACTGCCAGAAGGGACAGAGAGCTTCATCTATGCTGATGATCGTGCCATCACCACTCAAGGAAATCAGCTACAAAACAGGAGCTTCTTTGTTGAGTTCCAGGGCCAGAGAAGCAGATGGCGGAAACAGAAGAACAGCCTGCCTCAGGGGAGCGTGCTTGCTCCATCCATGTTCAACATCTACACAAATGACCAGCCACTGCCAGAAGGAACAGAGAGATTCATCTATGCTGACGATCATGCCATTACTGCTCAAGCAGGGAGCTTTGAGATGGTTGAACAGAAGCTCTCTGAAGCTCTAGGTGCTCTTACTGCCTATTACAGGGAAAACCAGCACGTCAATTACCTAAATCAAGAAATAGTTTTCTAAGATCTACAGAGACACTCGCTGGAACACCCCAGCAAGCGAGAGTCCAAAAGTGGCAGGCTCAAACCCAGAAAATCAATCAATGGCTGAAACCCAATGAGAGACTCCCCCCTGGGCACACAGAAGACTGGGTGACTACCACCTCACCTACCTCATAGGAAATCTGCTACAAAACAGGAGCTTTTTTGTTGAGTTCCAGGGCCAGAGAAGCAGATGGTGGAAACAGAAGAACGGCCTGCCTCAGGGGAGTGTGCTTGCTCCATCCATGTTCAACATCTACACAAATGACCAGCCACTGCCAGAAGGGACAGAGAGTTTAATCTACGCTGATGATCGTGCCATTACCGCTCAAGCAGGGAGCTTGGTTGAACAGAAGCTCTCCGAAGCTCTAGGTGCTCTTTCTGCCTATTACAGGGGGGGAAAGCTTGCTCCATCAAGGTGTAACATTTACACAAATAACCAGTCACTGCCAGAAGGGATAGAAAGTTTCATCTACACTGACGATCATGCCATCACCTCCCAAGCAGGGAGCTTTGAAATGGTTGAACCCCTCACAAACTAATGCCCATGCCAACATAAAGGCAGATCAGATAGCACACCAACTCTTGAAGAATGGGAAACCCAACCTTGCCACCAAAGTAGGAAAGAAACCAATAGTCAGACAACCAGAGATTGAGAACGACAACCTTCATGAACCCTTTACATCTACTGAATTGGACATGGTTCTCAATAAATGTAAAAATGGCAAAGCAGCTGGCCTGGATGATCTACGGATGGAACAAATCAAGAACTTTGGCCCAAAAGCAAGGTGCTGGATGCTGGAGCTGATGAACAACTGCACTGCATCCTGTCAGATCCCCAAAATCTGGAGGAAAGCAAGAGTCACCGACATCTTGAAGCCAGGCAAAGACCGTAATGTTCAGAAATATATGTTTTTGGATGGTCTTTGGTGACCCCTCTGAAACCTCCCCCCCATAACCCCCGCGGGGTCCCGACCCCCAGGTTGAGAAATGCTGAACTACACTATAGAATTAATGCAGTTTGATGCTATTTTTAAGTCCTGCGGAACCCTGGGAGGTGTCGTTTGGTGAGCACTCTTTGGAAGAGAAGGCTCAAGGCCTTGGAAAATCACAAGTTGCCGCAGGGTTCCGTCCTGGGTCCGGTCCTGTTCAACATCTTTATTAATGACTTAGATGAAGGGTTCGAAGGCAGGATCATCAAGTTTGCAGACGACACCAAATTGGGAGGGAGAGCCAATACTCCAGAGGACAGGAGCAGGATTCAAAACGATCTTGACAGATGAGAGAGATGATGGGCCAAAACTAACAAAATGAAGTTCAACAGGGACAAATGCAAGAGACTCCACTTTGGCAGGAAAAACGAAATGCAAAGATACAGAATGGGGGACAATGCCTGGCTCGAGAGCAGTACGTGTGAAAAAGATCTTGGGAGTCCTCGTGGGGAGGAAGTTAAACATGAGCCAACAATTTATTTATTTATTATTTATTTACAGCTTTTATATTCCGCCCTTCTCACCCCGCAGGGGACTCAGGGCGGATTACAGTGTACACATATATGGCAAACATTCAATGCCAATTTTGACATACAAACATATACAGACATACACAAAGGCTATTTAACTTTTTTTGGCCGCCAGGGGAGCTGTCGCTTTCCTCGTCCGTCTGCGATGCTGATGAAGCACTTCCGCATTCCCCGCATGCTTCCCCGCTGGAATGCTTTGCTGGAGTCTTCTTTATGGCCTCATAAATCAGTTAATTTAGCCTCCCCACACTTTAAGGTGGTACCTTATTTTCCTACTTGATAGATGCAACAGTCTTTCAGGTTGCAAAGGTCAACAACAGGCTACACACAATTGGTTGGAAACCCACTCCAACCCGGGCTGGCTTTGAACTCATGACCTTTTGGTCAGAGTGATCTTAATGCAGCTGACACTCAGCCAGCTGCGCCACAATCCCAGTGCTGCGCCACAATGTGATGCGGAGGCAAAAAAAGCCAATGGGATTCTGGCCTAAATCAATAGGATCATAGTGTCTAGATCCAGGGAAGTCATGCTCTCCATGCTCTATTCCGCCTTGGTTAGACCGCTTTACCTGGAATATTGTGTCGAATTCTGGGCAACACAATTGAACAGAGATATTGACAAGCTGGAATGTGTCCAGAGGAGGGCGACTCAAATGATCAAGGGTCTGGAGAACAAGCCGTATGAGGAGCGGCTTAAAGAGCTGGGCATGTTTAGCCTGAAGAAGAGAAGGCTGAGAGGAGATATGATAGTCATGTATAATTATGTGAGAGGAAGCCACAGGGAGGAGGGAGCAAGCTTCCTTTCTGCTTCCTTGGAGACTAGGACGCAATGGAGCAATGGCTTTAAACTACAAGAAAGGAGATACAATCTGAATATGAGGAAGAACCGGGATTCTGGCGCAGCTGGCTGAGTGTCAGCTGCATTAAGATCACTCTGACCAGGCATGTAGCCGGGAAGGGGGGGGGGGGCTTGGCGGGCTTCAGCCCCCCCCCCCCCGAAATTCTCATGGTGGTTCGCGAAAAGGCCTTACTGGTGCATTATTTAAACTGTTATGTTTATTCATATCATGATCTGATCACCATACTCAATATATCCCATATGCACGGGGGTATTGGGGTAATGATACAAAAGGTTTGCTAGGCTAGACCCTCTTTCACTCAGATTCCGCCCCCCTGAAACAAACTCAGCCCCCCCCTCGAATCGAAATCCTGGCTACAGACCTGACTCTGACCAAAAAGTCATGAGTTCAAAGCCAGCCCGGCTTGGAGTGGGGTTTCCAACCAATTGTGCGTAGCCTGTTGTCGACCTTTGCAACCTGAAAGATAGTTGCATCTGTCAAGCAGGAAAATAAGGTACCACCTTAAAGTGTGGGGAGGCTAAATTAACTGATTTATGAGGCCATAAAGAAGACTCCTGCAAAGCATTCCAGCGGGGAAGCATGTGGGGAATGCGGAAGTGCTTCATCAGCATCGCAGATGGACGATGAAAGTGACAGCTCCCTTGGAGGCCAGAAAAACTTAAATAGCCTCTGTGTATGTCTGTATATGTTTGTATGTCAAAAATTGGCATTGAATGTTTGCCATATATGTGTACAATGTAATCCGCCCTGAGTCCCCTGCGGGGCGAGAAAGGTGGAATATAAAAGCTGTAAATAATAAATAAATAAATAAATAAATAAATAAATAAAACTTCCTGACTGTGAGAGCCGTTCAGCAGTGGAACTCTCTGCCCCGGAGTGTGGTGGAGGCTCCTTCTTTGGAAGCTTTAAAACAGAGGCTGGATGGCCATCTGTCAGGGGTGATTTGAATGCAATATTCCTGCTCCTTGGCAGAATGGGGTTGGACTGGATGGCCCAGGAGGTCTCTTCCAACTCTAGGATCCTATCATTCTATGATTCGATGATTCTAAGTCCCGAGAGTCCCCATTGAAACAGACGACAAGTCCTAATTTCAGGGATGAAACAGTTCAATACCACTCATTAAGGGAGTCTCCGTAATGGGTTTCTACACCGAACAGATGAAGAAGAGGTAAACTTCCTTCTGTGCGTTTCACGGTTCGTTGCTTTTCCATCTTTCGAATCTCAAATCCAAGGTGCACAAAGCTTTCCATTCCTCCTCCTCCTCCCCCTCCCCTTCCTTTCTATGAAGCTTAATTATCCCCGGCGATTCGATGAATAATTATAAATCTTTTCAAGATGCAATCAAAAGGCCTTCGCACGCTTCATTAACGCTGGAAAATCAATTGAAAATCTGTGTAATTCGTCACGTTGGTGTGCCGTTCGTTCGTTCGTTCGTTGGGAGCCACGCATGGCTGGCATCCGTAATGGATAGAGTTGGATGGGATCTACGCCGGGAGCTAGACAGGGGGAGTGTGTCCGTGTTGGTTCTACTGGACCTCTCAGCGGCCTTCGATACCGTTGACCACGGTATCCTTCTGGGACGCCTCGTGGGAATGTTCTGCAGTGGCTCCGGTCCTTCTTAGAGGGTCAATCTCAGAAGGTGTTACTGGGGGACACCTGTTCTGCCCCAAAACCATTGTCTTGTGGGGTTTCACAGGGATCAATATTGTCTCCCATGTTGTTTAACATCTACATGAAGCCGCTGGGGGAGATCATCTGGAGTTTCGGGATATAGTGTCATCTGTACGCGGATGATGTCCAAATCTGTCACTCCTTCCCACCTTCTACTAAGGAGGCTGTCCAGGTCCTGAACCGGTGCTTGGCCGCTGTGACGGTCTGGATGAGGGCGAACAAATTGAAATTGAATCCAGACAAGACAGAGGTACTCCTGGTCAGTTGCAAGGCCGAACAGGGCATAGGGTTACAGCCTGTGCTGGACGGGGTCACACTCCCCGTGAAGACGCAGGTTCGCAGCTTGGGTGTGATCTTGGACTCGTCGCTGAGCCTGGAACCTCAGGTTTCGGCGGTGACCAGGGGAGCATTCGCACAGTTAAAACTTGTGCGCCAACTGCGACCGTACCTTGGGAAGTCTGACTTGGCCACGGTAGTCCACGCTCTGGTTACATCCCGTATAGACTACTGCAACGCTCTCTATGTGGGGTTGCCTTTGAAGACTGCTCGGACGCTTCAAATGGTCCAGCGCTCGGCAGCCAGGTTACTAACAGGAATGGCACTCAGGGAGCATACTACTCCTCTGTTGCGCCAGCTCCACTGGCTACCAGTTTGCTACCGGGCACAATTCAAAGTGCAGGCTTTAGCGTATAAAGCCCTAAATGGTTCTGGCCCTACTTACCTCTCCGAGTGCATCTCCTCCTATGAACCGACCAGGACATTAAGATAATCTGGGGAGGCCCTGCTCTTGGTCCCACCTGCATCACAGGTACGCTTGACGGGGACGAAAGACAGGGCCTTCTCAGTGGTGGCCCCTCGGCTGTGGAACGCCCTGCCTGCAGATATCAGATTGGCCCCCTCCCTACTGGCGTTTCGCAGGAAAGTGAAGACCTGGCTATTCGAACAAGCATTTGATTAAACAGTGTAATTGTACATAGGAATACGGAATAATGGATGACGAGACTGGATTCTGATTTTACTGTTGAGGCGCTAATGATTGTTATACGGATGTTAATGAGTTATGTTATAATTGTTTTAATTGCCTGATACTGTTTTGTAATGCTGTATATTGATGCTGTTCACCGCTTTGAGTCGCCTGAGGGCTGAGAAAAGCGGTATAGAAATAAAGTAAATAAATAAATAAATGTCTGTGGTGGAGGAAACACATACGATCTAAGATGAAATGGTCCCTGTATGAAAGCCTTCCCGTGGGTGGTGGGCAGTGTGGTGTTTGTGGAGGACATTGGCATGTTGAGGGCGCTCTCCATCACCCTCTTCAGCTTTCTCCTTCCATTACGGAGAAAGAGGAGCCACCCCTCCTTCGATCTTCCCATTTGGAAAGGTTAAAAGGCGAAAGAGAGAGGGATGGGAATTGGCGGAGTCAAAAGTTTGCCGTTCTTGGCAGTCTCCGGAGAGCTGCGTAACGGAGGTGACATTTCCATACAATTGACATTTCGTCGGTTGAGAACAATCTGTAATAGATAGAGCAAGCAGCGGGATTTTTTTTTTGCAACATCATCATCACAATTAAGAAACGGGGCCACAAAGTGGAGTCCGCGACATGCGAGTGTGGATAAGAGCAAACCACAGACCACCAACTGCAATGCTGCCTGAGCCCTGCCACATGATGCACAACGGAGGACCTTCTCGCAGCCACACCAGAGGCACTCCAAGTGGCCAGCTTCCGGTCAAAGGACATTTAGTAGAATGCCAAGTTTGTGTTGTTGTTTTTTTTTACACATTTTATAGTATTCTCAATTTTCGGCAGAGAGACCCTCGTCCACGTACCAGCAGAACTCGGGGTAGGTCATGGCCAACTCCAGGGAACCTAGGAACTGTACTTTGTGAAACAGAACTCCAGCAGCAACCCATCAGAAATCCAGCAACCATCATCTCCTGCTGGAACTCCACACTGGTGAAACAGAACTCCACCAGCAACCCATCAGAAATCCAGCAACCATCATCTCCTGCATGAACTCCAGACTGGTGAAACAGAACTCCACCAGCAGCCCATCAGAAATCCAGCAACCATCATCTCCTGCTGGAACTCCACACTGGTGAAACAGAACACCAGAAGGCCATCAGAAATCCAGCAACCATCATCTCCTGCATGAACTCCACACTGGTGAAACAGAACTCCACCAGCAGCCCATCAGAAATCCAGCAACCATCATCTCCTGCATGAACTCCACACTGGTGAAACAGAACTCCACCAGCAGCCCATCAGAAATCCAGCACCCATCATCTCCTGCATGAACTCCACACTGGTGAAACAGAACTCCACCAGCAGCCCATCAGAAATCCAGCAACCATCATCTCCTGCATGAACTCCACACTGGTGAAACAGAACTCCACCAGCAGCCCATCAGAAATCCAGCAACCATCATCTCCTGCTGGAACTCCACACTGGTGAAACAGAACTCCACCAGCAGCCCATCAGAAATCCAGCAACCATCATCTCCTGCATGAACTCCACACTGGTGAAACAGAACTCCACCAGCAGCCCATCAGAAATCCAGCAACCATCATCTCCTGCATGAACTCCACACTGGTGAAACAGAACTCCACCAGCAGCCCATCAGAAATCCAGCAACCATCATCTCCTGCTGGAACTCCACACTGGTGAAACAGAACGCCACCAGCAGCCCATCAGAAATCCAGCAACCATCATCTCCTGCTGGAAATCCACGCTGGTGAAACAGAACTCCAGCAGCAACCCATCAGAAATCCAGCAACCATCATCTCCTGCTGGAACTCCAGACTGGTGAAACAGAACTCCACCAGCAGCCCATCAGAAATCCAGCAACCATCATCTCCTGCTGGAACTCCACACTGGTGAAACAGAACGCCACCAGCAGCCCATCAGAAATCCAGCAACCATCATCTCCTGCTGGAAATCCACGCTGGTGAAACAGAACTCCACCAGCAACCCATCAGAAATCCAGCAACCATCATCTCCTGCTGGAACTCCACACTGGTGAAACAGAACTCCACCAGCAGCCCATCAGAAATCCAGCAACCATCATCTCCTGCATGAACTCCAGACTGGTGAAACAGAACTCCACCAGCAGCCCATCAGAAATCCAGCAACCATCATCTCCTGCTGGAACTCCACACTGGTGAAACAGAACGCCACCAGCAGCCCATCAGAAATCCAGCAGCCATCATCTCCTGCTGGAAATCCACGCTGGTGAAACAGAACTCCAGCAGCAACCCATCAGAAATCCAGCAACCATCATCTCCTGCTGGAACTCCAGACTGGTGAAACAGAACTCCACCAGCAGCCCATCAGAAATCCAGCAACCATCATCTCCTGCTGGAAATCCACGCTGGTGAAACAGAACGCCACCAGCAGCCCATCAGAAATCCAGCAACCATCATCTCCTGCATGAACTCCACACTGGTGAAACAGAACTCCACCAGCAGCCCATCAGAAATCCAGCAACCATCATCTCCTGCTGGAACTCCACACTGGTGAAACAGAACGCCACCAGCAGCCCATCAGAAATCCAGCAACCATCATCTCCTGCTGGAAATCCACGCTGGTGAAACAGAACTCCAGCAGCAACCCATCAGAAATCCAGCAACCATCATCTCCTGCTGGAACTCCAGACTGGTGAAACAGAACTCCACCAGCAGCCCATCAGAAATCCAGCAACCATCATCTCCTGCTGGAACTCCACACTGGTGAAACAGAACGCCACCAGCAGCCCATCAGAAATCCAGCAACCATCATCTCCTGCTGGAAATCCACGCTGGTGAAACAGAACTCCACCAGCAACCCATCAGAAATCCAGCAACCATCATCTCCTGCTGGAACTCCACACTGGTGAAACAGAACTCCACCAGCAGCCCATCAGAAATCCAGCAACCATCATCTCCTGCTGGAACTCCACACTGGTGAAACAGAACACCAGAAGGCCATCAGAAATCCAGCAACCATCATCTCCTGCTGGAACTCCACACTGGTGAAACAGAACTCCACCAGCAGCCCATCAGAAATCCAGCAACCATCATCTCCTGCTGGAACTCCACGCTGGTGAAACAGAACTCCACCAGCAGCCCATCAGAAATCCAGCAACCATCATCTCCTGCTGGAACTCCACACTGGTGAAACAGAACTCCACCAGCAGCCCATCAGAAATCCAGCAACCATCATCTCCTGCTGGAACTCCACACTGGTGAAACAGAACACCAGCAGCCCATCAGAAATCCAGCAACCATCATCTCCTGCATGAACTCCACACTGGTGAAACAGAACTCCACCAGCAGCCCATCAGAAATCCAGCAACCATCATCTCCTGCTGGAACTCCACGCTGGTGAAACAGAACTCCACCAGCAGCCCATCAGAAATCCAGCAACCATCATCTCCTGCTGGAACTCCACGCTGGTGAAACAGAACTCCACCAGCAGCCCATCAGAAATCCAGCAACCATCATCTCCTGCATGAACTCCACACTGGTGAAACAGAACTCCACCAGCAGCCCATCAGAAATCCAGCAACCATCATCTCCTGCTGGAACTCCACACTGGTGAAACAGAACTCCACCAGCAGCCCATCAGAAATCCAGCAACCATCATCTCCTGCTGGAACTCCACGCTGGTGAAACAGAACTCCACCAGCAGCCCATCAGAAATCCAGCAACCATCATCTCCTGCATGAACTCCACACTGGTGAAACAGAACTCCACCAGCAGCCCATCAGAAATCCAGCAACCATCATCTCCTGCTGGAACTCCACACTGGTGAAACAGAACTCCACCAGCAGCCCATCAGAAATCCAGCAACCATCATCTCCTGCTGGAACTCCACGCTGGTGAAACAGAACTCCAGCAGCAGCCCACCAGAAATCCATCACCCACCATCTCCTGCTGGAACTCCACTCTGGTGAAACAGAACTCCAGCAGCAGCCCACCAGAAATCCATCACCCACCATCTCCTGCTGGAACTCCACGCTGGTGAAACAGAACTCCAGCAGCAGCCCACCAGAAATCCATCACCCACCATCTCCTGCTGGAACTCCACGCTGGTGAAACAGAACTCCAGCAGCAACCCACCAGAAATCCATCACCCACCATCTCCTGCTGGAACTCCACTCTGGTGAAACAGAACTCCAGCAGCAGCCCACCAGAAATCCATCACCCACCATCTCCTGCTGGAACTCCACTCTGGTGAAACAGAACTCCAGCAGCAGCCCACCAGAAATCCATCACCCACCATCTCCTGCTGGAACTCCACTCTGGTGAAACAGAACTCCAGCAGCAACCCACCAGAAATCCAGCACCCACCATCTCCTGCTGGAACTCCACTCTGGTGAAACAGAACTCCAGCAGCAGCCCACCAGAAATCCATCACCCACCATCTCCTGCTGGAACTCCACTCTGGTGAAACAGAACTCCAGCAGCAGCCCACCAGAAATCCATCACCCACCATCTCCTGCTGGAACTCCACACTGGTGAAACAGAACTCCAGCAGCAGCCCACCAGAAATCCAGCACCCACCATCTCCTGCTGGAACTCCACTCTGGTGAAACAGAACTCCAGCAGCAACCCACCAGAAATCCAGCACCCACCATCTCCTGCTGGAACTCCACACTGGTGAAACAGAACTCCAGCAGCAACCCACCAGAAATCCAGCACCCACCATCTCCTGCTGGAACTCCACTCTGGTGAAACAGAACTCCAGCAGCAG
The DNA here is from genome assembly GCF_037176765.1 of Anolis sagrei. Lineage (NCBI taxonomy): Eukaryota > Metazoa > Chordata > Lepidosauria > Squamata > Anolidae > Anolis > Anolis sagrei. The sequence goes on from NC_090033.1 coordinate 10,460,084, forward strand.
CCCACCAGAAATCCATCACCCACCATCTCCTGCTGGAACTCCACTCTGGTGAAACAGAACTCCAGCAGCAGCCCACCAGAAATCCATCACCCACCATCTCCTGCTGGAACTCCACACTGGTGAAACAGAACTCCAGCAGCAGCCCACCAGAAATCCAGCACCCACCATCTCCTGCTGGAACTCCACTCTGGTGAAACAGAACTCCAGCAGCAACCCACCAGAAATCCATCACCCACCATCTCCTGCTGGAACTCCACGCTGGTGAAACAGAACTCCAGCAGCAGCCCACCAGAAATCCATCACCCACCATCTCCTGCTGGAACTCCACTCTGGTGAAACAGAACTCCAGCAGCAGCCCACCAGAAATCCATCACCCACCATCTCCTGCTGGAACTCCACGCTGGTGAAACAGAACTCCAGCAGCAGCCCACCAGAAATCCATCACCCACCATCTCCTGCTGGAACTCCACTCTGGTGAAACAGAACTCCAGCAGCAGCCCACCAGAAATCCATCACCCACCATCTCCTGCTGGAACTCCACTCTGGTGAAACAGAACTCCAGCAGCAGCCCACCAGAAATCCATCACCCACCATCTCCTGCTGGAACTCCACACTGGTGAAACAGAACTCCAGCAGCAGCCCACCAGAAATCCATCACCCACCATCTCCTGCTGGAACTCCACGCTGGTGAAACAGAACTCCAGCAGCAGCCCACCAGAAATCCATCACCCACCATCTCCTGCTGGAACTCCACTCTGGTGAAACAGAACTCCAGCAGCAGCCCACCAGAAATCCATCACCCACCATCTCCTGCTGGAACTCCACTCTGGTGAAACAGAACTCCAGCAGCAGCCCACCAGAAATCCATCACCCACCATCTCCTGCTGGAACTCCACACTGGTGAAACAGAACTCCAGCAGCAGCCCACCAGAAATCCATCACCCACCATCTCCTGCTGGAACTCCACTCTGGTGAAACAGAACTCCAGCAGCAGCCCACCAGAAATCCATCACCCACCATCCCCTGCTGGTACTCCACGCTGGTGAAACAGAACTCCAGCAGCAGCCCACCAGAAATCCATCACCCACCATCTCCTGCTGGAACTCCACTCTGGTGAAACAGAACTCCAGCAGCAGCCCACCAGAAATCCATCACCCACCATCTCCTGCTGGAACTCCACTCTGGTGAAACAGAACTCCAGCAGCAGCCCACCAGAAATCCATCACCCACCATCTCCTGCTGGAACTCCACGCTGGTGAAACAGAACTCCAGCAGCAGCCCACCAGAAATCCATCACCCACCATCTCCTGCTGGAACTCCACTCTGGTGAAACAGAACTCCAGCAGCAGCCCACCAGAAATCCATCACCCACCATCCCCTGCTGGTACTCCACGCTGGTGAAACAGAACTCCAGCAGCAGCCCACCAGAAATCCATCACCCACCATCTCCTGCTGGAACTCCACTCTGGTGAAACAGAACTCCAGCAGCAGCCCACCAGAAATCCATCACCCACCATCTCCTGCTGGAACTCCACTCTGGTGAAACAGAACTCCAGCAGCAGCCCACCAGAAATCCATCACCCACCATCTCCTGCTGGAACTCCACGCTGGTGAAACAGAACTCCAGCAGCAGCCCACCAGAAATCCATCACCCACCATCTCCTGCTGGAACTCCACTCTGGTGAAACAGAACTCCAGCAGCAGCCCACCAGAAATCCAGCACCCACCATCTCCTGCTGGAACTCCACTCTGGTGAAACAGAACTCCAGCAGCAGCCCACCAGAAATCCATCACCCACCATCTCCTGCTGGAACTCCACTCTGGTGAAACAGAACTCCAGCAGCAGCCCACCAGAAATCCATCACCCACCATCCCCTGCTGGAACTCCACTCTGGTGAAACAGAACTCCAGCAGCAGCCCACCAGAAATCCATCACCCACCATCCCCTGCTGGAACTCCACTCTGGTGAAACAGAACTCCAGCAGCAGCCCACCAGAAATCCATCACCCACCATCTCCTACTGGAACTCCACTCTGGTGAAACAGAACTCCAGCAGCAGCCCACCAGAAATCCATCACCCACCATCCCCTGCTGGAACTCCACTCTGGTGAAACAGAACTCCAGCAGCAGCCCACCAGAAATCCAGCACCCACCATCTCCTGCTGGAACTCCACTCTGGTGAAACAGAACTCCAGCAGCAGCCCACCAGAAATCCATCACCCACCATCTCCTGCTGGAACTCCACTCTGGTGAAACAGAACTCCAGCAGCAGCCCACCAGAAATCCAGCACCCACCATCTCCTGCTGGAACTCCACTCTGGTGAAACAGAACTCCAGCAGCAGCCCACCAGAAATCCATCACCCACCATCTCCTGCTGGAACTCCACTCTGGTGAAACAGAACTCCAGCAGCAGCCCACCAGAAATCCATCACCCACCATCTCCTGCTGGAACTCCACTCTGGTGAAACAGAACTCCAGCAGCAGCCCACCAGAAATCCAGCACCCACCATCTCCTGCTGGAACTCCACTCTGGTGAAACAGAACTCCAGCAGCAGCCCACCAGAAATCCAGCACCCACCATCTCCTGCTGGAACTCCACTCTGGTGAAACAGAACTCCAGCAGCAGCCCACCAGAAATCCATCACCCACCATCTCCTGCTGGAACTCCACTCTGGTGAAACAGAACTCCAGCAGCAGCCCACCAGAAATCCATCACCCACCATCTCCTGCTGGAACTCCACTCTGGTGAAACAGAACTCCAGCAGCAGCCCACCAGAAATCCATCACCCACCATCTCCTGCTGGTACTCCACGCTGGTGAAACAGAACTCCAGCAGCAGCCCACCAGAAATCCATCACCCACCATCTCCTGCTGGAACTCCACTCTGGTGAAACAGAACTCCAGCAGCAGCCCACCAGAAATCCATCACCCACCATCTCCTGCTGGAACTCCACTCTGGTGAAACAGAACTCCAGCAGCAGCCCACCAGAAATCCATCACCCACCATCTCCTGCTGGTACTCCACGCTGGTGAAACAGAACTCCAGCAGCAGCCCACCAGAAATCCATCACCCACCATCTCCTGCTGGAACTCCACTCTGGTGAAACAGAACTCCAGCAGCAGCCCACCAGAAATCCATCACCCACCATCTCCTGCTGGAACTCCACTCTGGTGAAACAGAACTCCAGCAGCAGCCCACCAGAAATCCATCACCCACCATCTCCTGCTGGTACTCCACGCTGGTGAAACAGAACTCCAGCAGCAGCCCACCAGAAATCCAGCACCCACCATCTCCTGCTGGAACTCCACGCTGGTGAAACAGAACTCCAGCAGCAGCCCACCAGAAATCCATCACCCACCATCTCCTGCTGGAACTCCACGCTGGTGAAACAGAACTCCAGCAGCAGTCCACCAGAAATCCATCACCCACCATCTCCTGCTGGAACTCCACACTGGTGAAACAGAACTCCAGCAGCAGCCCACCAGAAATCCATCACCCACCATCTCCTGCTGGAACTCCACTCTGGTGAAACAGAACTCCAGCAGCAGCCCACCAGAAATCCATCACCCACCATCTCCTGCTGGAACTCCACTCTGGTGAAACAGAACTCCAGCAGCAGCCCACCAGAAATCCATCACCCACCATCTCCTGCTGGAACTCCACGCTGGTGAAACAGAACTCCAGGAGCAGCCCACCAGAAATCCATCACCCACCATCTCCTGCTGGAACTCCACGCTGGTGAAACAGAACTCCAGGAGCAGCCCACCAGAAATCCATCACCCACCATCTCCTGCTGGAACTCCACGCTGGTGAAACAGAACTCCAGCAGCAGCCCACCAGAAATCCATCACCCACCATCTCCTGCTGGAACTCCACGCTGGTGAAACAGAACTCCAGCAGCAGTCCACCAGAAATCCATCACCCACCATCTCCTGCTGGAACTCCACTCTGGTGAAACAGAACTCCAGCAGCAGCCCACCAGAAATCCATCACCCACCATCTCCTGCTGGAACTCCACTCTGGTGAAACAGAACTCCAGCAGCAGCCCACCAGAAATCCATCACCCACCATCTCCTGCTGGAACTCCACTCTGGTGAAACAGAACTCCAGCAGCAGCCCACCAGAAATCCATCACCCACCATCTCCTGCTGGAACTCCACTCTGGTGAAACAGAACTCCAGCAGCAGCCCACCAGAAATCCAGCACCCACCATCTCCTGCTGGAACTCCACTCTGGTGAAACAGAACTCCAGCAGCAGCCCACCAGAAATCCATCACCCACCATCTCCTACTGGAACTCCACTCTGGTGAAACAGAACTCCAGCAGCAGCCCACCAGAAATCCATCACCCACCATCTCCTGCTGGAACTCCACTCTGGTGAAACAGAACTCCAGCAGCAGCCCACCAGAAATCCATCACCCACCATCTCCTGCTGGAACTCCACTCTGGTGAAACAGAACTCCAGCAGCAGCCCACCAGAAATCCAGCACCCACCATCCCCTGCTGGAACTCCACTCTGGTGAAACAGAACTCCAGCAGCAGCCCACCAGAAATCCATCACCCACCATCTCCTGCTGGAACTCCACTCTGGTGAAACAGAACTCCAGCAGCAACCCACCAGAAATCCAGCACCCACCATCCCCTGCTGGAACTCCACACTGGTGAAACAGAACTCCAGCAGCAGCCCACCAGAAATCCATCACCCACCATCTCCTGCTGGAACTCCACTCTGGTGAAACAGAACTCCAGCAGCAGCCCACCAGAAATCCATCACCCACCATCTCCTGCTGGAACTCCACTCTGGTGAAACAGAACTCCAGCAGCAACCCACCAGAAATCCAGCACCCACCATCCCCTGCTGGAACTCCACACTGGTGAAACAGAACTCCAGCAGCAGCCCACCAGAAATCCATCACCCACCATCTCCTGCTGGAACTCCACTCTGGTGAAACAGAACTCCAGCAGCAACCCACCAGAAATCCATCACCCACCATCTCCTGCTGGAACTCCACTCTGGTGAAACAGAACTCCAGCAGCAGCCCACCAGAAATCCATCACCCACCATCTCCTGCTGGAACTCCACTCTGGTGAAACAGAACTCCAGCAGCAGCCCACCAGAAATCCATCACCCACCATCTCCTGCTGGAACTCCACTCTGGTGAAACAGAACTCCAGGAGCAGCCCACCAGAAATCCATCACCCACCATCTCCTGCTGGAACTCCACGCTGGTGAAACAGAACTCCAGCAGCAGCCCACCAGAAATCCATCACCCACCATCTCCTGCTGGAACTCCACTCTGGTGAAACAGAACTCCAGCAGCAGCCCACCAGAAATCCATCACCCACCATCTCCTGCTGGAACTCCACTCTGGTGAAACAGAACTCCAGCAGCAGCCCACCAGAAATCCATCACCCACCATCTCCTGCTGGAACTCCACTCTGGTGAAACAGAACTCCAGCAGCAGCCCACCAGAAATCCATCACCCACCATCTCCTGCTGGAACTCCACTCTGGTGAAACAGAACTCCAGCAGCAGCCCACCAGAAATCCATCACCCACCATCTCCTGCTGGAACTCCACGCTGGTGAAACAGAACTCCAGGAGCAGCCCACCAGAAATCCATCACCCACCATCTCCTGCTGGAACTCCACTCTGGTGAAACAGAACTCCAGCAGCAGCCCACCAGAAATCCATCACCCACCATCTCCTGCTGGAACTCCACTCTGGTGAAACAGAACTCCAGCAGCAGCCCACCAGAAATCCAGCACCCACCATCTCCTGCTGGAACTCCACACTGGTGAAACAGAACTCCAGGAGCAGCCCACCAGAAATCCATCACCCACCATCTCCTGCTGGAACTCCACGCTGGTGAAACAGAACTCCAGCAGCAGCCCACCAGAAATCCATCACCCACCATCTCCTGCTGGAACTCCACGCTGGTGAAACAGAACTCCAGCAGCAGCCCACCAGAAATCCATCACCCACCATCTCCTGCTGGAACTCCACTCTGGTGAAACAGAACTCCAGCAGCAGCCCACCAGAAATCCATCACCCACCATCTCCTGCTGGAACTCCACTCTGGTGAAACAGAACTCCAGCAGCAGCCCACCAGAAATCCATCACCCACCATCTCCTGCTGGAACTCCACTCTGGTGAAACAGAACTCCAGCAGCAGCCCACCAGAAATCCATCACCCACCATCTCCTGCTGGAACTCCACGCTGGTGAAACAGAACTCCAGCAGCAGCCCACCAGAAATCCATCACCCACCATCTCCTGCTGGAACTCCACTCTGGTGAAACAGAACTCCAGCAGCAGCCCACCAGAAATCCATCACCCACCATCCCCTGCTGGAACTCCACTCTGGTGAAACAGAACTCCAGCAGCAGCCCACCAGAAATCCATCACCCACCATCTCCTGCTGGAACTCCACGCTGGTGAAACAGAACTCCAGCAGCAGCCCACCAGAAATCCATCACCCACCATCTCCTGCTGGAACTCCACGCTGGTGAAACAGAACTCCAGCAGCAGCCCACCAGAAATCCAGCACCCACCATCTCCTGCTGGAACTCCACTCTGGTGAAACAGAACTCCAGCAGCAGCCCACCAGAAATCCATCACCCACCATCTCCTGCTGGAACTCCACGCTGGTGAAACAGAACTCCAGCAGCAGCCCACCAGAAATCCATCACCCACCATCTCCTGCTGGAACTCCACGCTGGTGAAACAGAACTCCAGCAGCAGCCCACCAGAAATCCATCACCCACCATCTCCTGCTGGAACTCCACTCTGGTGAAACAGAACTCCAGCAGCAGCCCACCAGAAATCCATCACCCACCATCTCCTGCTGGAACTCCACTCTGGTGAAACAGAACTCCAGCAGCAGCCCACCAGAAATCCATCACCCACCATCTCCTGCTGGAACTCCACGCTGGTGAAACAGAACTCCAGCAGCAGCCCACCAGAAATCCATCACCCACCATCTCCTGCTGGAACTCCACTCTGGTGAAACAGAACTCCAGCAGCAGCCCACCAGAAATCCATCACCCACCATCCCTGCTGGAACTCCACTCTGGTGAAACAGAACTCCAGCAGCAGCCCACCAGAAATCCATCACCCACCATCTCCTGCTGGAACTCCACGCTGGTGAAACAGAACTCCAGCAGCAGCCCACCAGAAATCCATCACCCACCATCTCCTGCTGGAACTCCACGCTGGTGAAACAGAACTCCAGCAGCAGCCCACCAGAAATCCATCACCCACCATCTCCTGCTGGAACTCCACTCTGGTGAAACAGAACTCCAGCAGCAGCCCACCAGAAATCCATCACCCACCATCTCCTGCTGGAACTCCACGCTGGTGAAACAGAACTCCAGCAGCAGCCCACCAGAAATCCATCACCCACCATCTCCTGCTGGAACTCCACTCTGGTGAAACAGAACTCCAGCAGCAGCCCACCAGAAATCCATCACCCACCATCTCCTGCTGGAACTCCACTCTGGTGAAACAGAACTCCAGCAGCAGCCCACCAGAAATCCATCACCCACCATCTCCTGCTGGAACTCCACTCTGGTGAAACAGAACTCCAGCAGCAGCCCACCAGAAATCCATCACCCACCATCTCCTGCTGGAACTCCACGCTGGTGAAACAGAACTCCAGCAGCAGCCCACCAGAAATCCATCACCCACCATCTCCTGCTGGAACTCCACTCTGGTGAAACAGAACTCCAGCAGCAGCCCACCAGAAATCCATCACCCACCATCTCCTGCTGGAACTCCACTCTGGTGAAACAGAACTCCAGCAGCAGCCCACCAGAAATCCATCACCCACCATCCCTGCTGGAACTCCACTCTGGTGAAACAGAACTCCAGCAGCAGCCCACCAGAAATCCATCACCCACCATCTCCTGCTGGAACTCCACGCTGGTGAAACAGAACTCCAGCAGCAGCCCACCAGAAATCCATCACCCACCATCTCCTGCTGGAACTCCACGCTGGTGAAACAGAACTCCAGCAGCAGCCCACCAGAAATCCATCACCCACCATCTCCTGCTGGAACTCCACTCTGGTGAAACAGAACTCCAGCAGCAGCCCACCAGAAATCCATCACCCACCATCTCCTGCTGGAACTCCACGCTGGTGAAACAGAACTCCAGCAGCAGCCCACCAGAAATCCATCACCCACCATCTCCTGCTGGAACTCCACTCTGGTGAAACAGAACTCCAGCAGCAGCCCACCAGAAATCCATCACCCACCATCTCCTGCTGGAACTCCACTCTGGTGAAACAGAACTCCAGCAGCAGCCCACCAGAAATCCATCACCCACCATCTCCTGCTGGAACTCCACGCTGGTGAAACAGAACTCCAGCAGCAGCCCACCAGAAATCCATCACCCACCATCTCCTGCTGGAACTCCACTCTGGTGAAACAGAACTCCAGCAGCAGCCCACCAGAAATCCATCACCCACCATCTCCTGCTGGAACTCCACACTGGTGAAACAGAACTCCAGCAGCAGCCCACCAGAAATCCAGCACCCACCATCTCCTGCTGGAACTCCACTCTGGTGAAACAGAACTCCAGCAGCAGCCCACCAGAAATCCATCACCCACCATCCCCTGCTGGAACTCCACTCTGGTGAAACAGAACTCCAGCAGCAGCCCACCAGAAATCCATCACCCACCATCTCCTGCTGGAACTCCACTCTGGTGAAACAGAACTCCAGCAGCAGCCCACCAGAAATCCATCACCCACCATCCCCTGCTGGAACTCCACTCTGGTGAAACAGAACTCCAGCAGCAGCCCACCAGAAATCCATCACCCACCATCTCCTGCTGGAACTCCACTCTGGTGAAACAGAACTCCAGCAGCAGCCCACCAGAAATCCATCACCCACCATCTCCTGCTGGAACTCCACACTGGTGAAACAGAACTCCAGCAGCAGCCCACCAGAAATCCAGCACCCACCATCTCCTGCTGGAACTCCACTCTGGTGAAACAGAACTCCAGCAGCAGCCCACCAGAAATCCATCACCCACCATCCCCTGCTGGAACTCCACTCTGGTGAAACAGAACTCCAGCAGCAGCCCACCAGAAATCCATCACCCACCATCTCCTGCTGGAACTCCACTCTGGTGAAACAGAACTCCAGCAGCAGCCCACCAGAAATCCATCACCCACCATCCCCTGCTGGAACTCCACTCTGGTGAAACAGAACTCCAGCAGCAGCCCACCAGAAATCCATCACCCACCATCTCCTGCTGGAACTCCACTCTGGTGAAACAGAACTCCAGCAGCAGCCCACCAGAAATCCATCACCCACCATCTCCTGCTGGAACTCCACACTGGTGAAACAGAACTCCAGCAGCAGCCCACCAGAAATCCATCACCCACCATCTCCTGCTGGAACTCCACGCTGGTGAAACAGAACTCCAGCAGCAGCCCACCAGAAATCCATCACCCACCATCTCCTGCTGGAACTCCACTCTGGTGAAACAGAACTCCAGCAGCAGCCCACCAGAAATCCATCACCCACCATCTCCTGCTGGAACTCCACTCTGGTGAAACAGAACTCCAGCAGCAGCCCACCAGAAATCCATCACCCACCATCTCCTGCTGGAACTCCACGCTGGTGAAACAGAACTCCAGCAGCAGCCCACCAGAAATCCATCACCCACCATCTCCTGCTGGAACTCCACTCTGGTGAAACAGAACTCCAGCAGCAGCCCACCAGAAATCCATCACCCACCATCTCCTGCTGGAACTCCACTCTGGTGAAACAGAACTCCAGCAGCAGCCCACCAGAAATCCATCACCCACCATCTCCTGCTGGAACTCCACGCTGGTGAAACAGAACTCCAGCAGCAGCCCACCAGAAATCCATCACCCACCATCTCCTGCTGGAACTCCACTCTGGTGAAACAGAACTCCAGCAGCAGCCCACCAGAAATCCATCACCCACCATCTCCTGCTGGAACTCCACACTGGTGAAACAGAACTCCAGCAGCAGCCCACCAGAAATCCAGCACCCACCATCTCCTGCTGGAACTCCACTCTGGTGAAACAGAACTCCAGCAGCAGCCCACCAGAAATCCATCACCCACCATCCCCTGCTGGAACTCCACTCTGGTGAAACAGAACTCCAGCAGCAGCCCACCAGAAATCCATCACCCACCATCTCCTGCTGGAACTCCACTCTGGTGAAACAGAACTCCAGCAGCAGCCCACCAGAAATCCATCACCCACCATCTCCTGCTGGAACTCCACGCTGGTGAAACAGAACTCCAGCAGCAGCCCACCAGAAATCCATCACCCACCATCCCCTGCTGGTACTCCACGCTGGTGAAACAGAACTCCAGCAGCAGCCCACCAGAAATCCATCACCCACCATCTCCTGCTGGAACTCCACTCTGGTGAAACAGAACTCCAGCAGCAGCCCACCAGAAATCCATCACCCACCATCTCCTGCTGGAACTCCACTCTGGTGAAACAGAACTCCAGCAGCAGCCCACCAGAAATCCATCACCCACCATCCCCTGCTGGTACTCCACGCTGGTGAAACAGAACTCCAGCAGCAGCCCACCAGAAATCCATCACCCACCATCTCCTGCTGGAACTCCACTCTGGTGAAACAGAACTCCAGCAGCAGCCCACCAGAAATCCATCACCCACCATCCCCTGCTGGTACTCCACGCTGGTGAAACAGAACTCCAGCAGCAGCCCACCAGAAATCCATCACCCACCATCTCCTGCTGGAACTCCACTCTGGTGAAACAGAACTCCAGCAGCAGCCCACCAGAAATCCATCACCCACCATCTCCTGCTGGAACTCCACTCTGGTGAAACAGAACTCCAGCAGCAGCCCACCAGAAATCCATCACCCACCATCTCCTGCTGGAACTCCACGCTGGTGAAACAGAACTCCAGCAGCAGCCCACCAGAAATCCATCACCCACCATCTCCTGCTGGAACTCCACTCTGGTGAAACAGAACTCCAGCAGCAGCCCACCAGAAATCCAGCACCCACCATCTCCTGCTGGAACTCCACTCTGGTGAAACAGAACTCCAGCAGCAGCCCACCAGAAATCCATCACCCACCATCTCCTGCTGGAACTCCACTCTGGTGAAACAGAACTCCAGCAGCAGCCCACCAGAAATCCATCACCCACCATCCCCTGCTGGTACTCCACGCTGGTGAAACAGAACTCCAGCAGCAGCCCACCAGAAATCCATCACCCACCATCTCCTGCTGGAACTCCACTCTGGTGAAACAGAACTCCAGCAGCAGCCCACCAGAAATCCATCACCCACCATCCCCTGCTGGTACTCCACGCTGGTGAAACAGAACTCCAGCAGCAGCCCACCAGAAATCCATCACCCACCATCTCCTGCTGGAACTCCACTCTGGTGAAACAGAACTCCAGCAGCAGCCCACCAGAAATCCATCACCCACCATCTCCTGCTGGAACTCCACTCTGGTGAAACAGAACTCCAGCAGCAGCCCACCAGAAATCCATCACCCACCATCTCCTGCTGGAACTCCACGCTGGTGAAACAGAACTCCAGCAGCAGCCCACCAGAAATCCATCACCCACCATCCCTGCTGGTACTCCACGCTGGTGAAACAGAACTCCAGCAGCAGCCCACCAGAAATCCATCACCCACCATCTCCTGCTGGAACTCCACTCTGGTGAAACAGAACTCCAGCAGCAGCCCACCAGAAATCCATCACCCACCATCTCCTGCTGGAACTCCACTCTGGTGAAACAGAACTCCAGCAGCAGCCCACCAGAAATCCATCACCCACCATCTCCTGCTGGAACTCCACGCTGGTGAAACAGAACTCCAGCAGCAGCCCACCAGAAATCCATCACCCACCATCTCCTGCTGGAACTCCACTCTGGTGAAACAGAACTCCAGCAGCAGCCCACCAGAAATCCAGCACCCACCATCTCCTGCTGGAACTCCACTCTGGTGAAACAGAACTCCAGCAGCAGCCCACCAGAAATCCATCACCCACCATCTCCTGCTGGAACTCCACTCTGGTGAAACAGAACTCCAGCAGCAGCCCACCAGAAATCCATCACCCACCATCTCCTGCTGGAACTCCACTCTGGTGAAACAGAACTCCAGCAGCAGCCCACCAGAAATCCATCACCCACCATCTCCTGCTGGAACTCCACTCTGGTGAAACAGAACTCCAGCAGCAGCCCACCAGAAATCCATCACCCACCATCTCCTGCTGGAACTCCACTCTGGTGAAACAGAACTCCAGCAGCAGCCCACCAGAAATCCATCACCCACCATCTCCTGCTGGAACTCCACTCTGGTGAAACAGAACTCCAGCAGCAGCCCACCAGAAATCCATCACCCACCATCTCCTGCTGGAACTCCACTCTGGTGAAACAGAACTCCAGCAGCAGCCCACCAGAAATCCATCACCCACCATCTCCTGCTGGAACTCCACTCTGGTGAAACAGAACTCCAGCAGCAGCCCACCAGAAATCCATCACCCACCATCTCCTGCTGGAACTCCACTCTGGTGAAACAGAACTCCAGCAGCAGCCCACCAGAAATCCATCACCCACCATCTCCTGCTGGAACTCCACTCTGGTGAAACAGAACTCCAGCAGCAACCCACCAGAAATCCATCACCCACCATCTCCTGCTGGAACTCCACTCTGGTGAAACAGAACTCCAGCAGCAGCCCACCAGAAATCCATCACCCACCATCTCCTGCTGGAACTCCACTCTGGTGAAACAGAACTCCAGCAGCAGCCCACCAGAAATCCATCACCCACCATCTCCTGCTGGTACTCCACGCTGGTGAAACAGAACTCCAGCAGCAGCCCACCAGAAATCCAGCACCCACCATCTCCTGCTGGAACTCCACGCTGGTGAAACAGAACTCCAGCAGCAGCCCACCAGAAATCCATCACCCACCATCTCCTGCTGGAACTCCACGCTGGTGAAACAGAACTCCAGCAGCAGCCCACCAGAAATCCATCACCCACCATCTCCTGCTGGAACTCCACTCTGGTGAAACAGAACTCCAGCAGCAGCCCACCAGAAATCCATCACCCACCATCTCCTGCTGGAACTCCACTCTGGTGAAACAGAACTCCAGCAGCAGCCCACCAGAAATCCATCACCCACCATCTCCTGCTGGAACTCCACGCTGGTGAAACAGAACTCCAGCAGCAGCCCACCAGAAATCCATCACCCACCATCTCCTGCTGGAACTCCACGCTGGTGAAACAGAACTCCAGCAGCAGTCCACCAGAAATCCATCACCCACCATCTCCTGCTGGAACTCCACTCTGGTGAAACAGAACTCCAGCAGCAGCCCACCAGAAATCCATCACCCACCATCTCCTGCTGGAACTCCACACTGGTGAAACAGAACTCCAGCAGCAGCCCACCAGAAATCCATCACCCACCATCTCCTGCTGGAACTCCACGCTGGTGAAACAGAACTCCAGAGCAGCCCACCAGAAATCCATCACCCACCATCTCCTGCTGGAACTCCACGCTGGTGAAACAGAACTCCAGCAGCAGTCCACCAGAAATCCATCACCCACCATCTCCTGCTGGAACTCCACTCTGGTGAAACAGAACTCCAGCAGCAGCCCACCAGAAATCCATCACCCACCATCTCCTGCTGGAACTCCACTCTGGTGAAACAGAACTCCAGCAGCAGCCCACCAGAAATCCATCACCCACCATCTCCTGCTGGAACTCCACGCTGGTGAAACAGAACTCCAGCAGCAGCCCACCAGAAATCCATCACCCACCATCTCCTGCTGGAACTCCACTCTGGTGAAACAGAACTCCAGCAGCAGCCCACCAGAAATCCATCACCCACCATCTCCTGCTGGAACTCCACTCTGGTGAAACAGAACTCCAGCAGCAGCCCACCAGAAATCCATCACCCACCATCTCCTGCTGGAACTCCACTCTGGTGAAACAGAACTCCAGCAGCAGCCCACCAGAAATCCATCACCCACCATCTCCTGCTGGAACTCCACTCTGGTGAAACAGAACTCCAGCAGCAGCCCACCAGAAATCCATCACCCACCATCTCCTGCTGGAACTCCACGCTGGTGAAACAGAACTCCAGCAGCAGCCCACCAGAAATCCATCACCCACCATCTCCTGCTGGAACTCCACTCTGGTGAAACAGAACTCCAGCAGCAGTCCACCAGAAATCCA